>NC_080167.1:10550318-10708914 GCF_950295315.1 Erinaceus europaeus | reverse complement strand
ATCCACCACTTCCAGTCACCATTTCCTCCCCTTTTTTTGTTTTAAAGTATTATTATTAGATAGGACAGAAAGAAATTGGGGGAATCAGAGAGGGAAAGAGAAAGATAGAAGCCTGCAAATCTGCTTCACTGTCTGTGAAGCTTCCCCCCTGCAGGTGGGGACCAAAGGCTTGAACCTGGGTCCTTGTGCACTGTAATGTGTGCGCTTAACCAGGTGCACCACTGCCCAGTCCCCTGCATATGATTTATTGTTGTTGTTGTTGTGATTTCTGGGATCTCTCTTCTCAGAGATGACTTTTTTTTTTGTTTTTGGTACAGAAATGTAGAGACACAGAGAGAGAGAGACAGAGAGAGGAAGGGAGAGAAAGGTAGAGGGCAGGTTCCCTCACAGAAGCTTCCCCCTGTGCGTCCAAGTCTGGGTATCCACTTGATTATGAACCGGAGCAAACAGCTGCACTACCCAGGTGAGCTAGCTGGCTGGCCTCACGTGTGTAGGATTAACCATGATCCTTAACAGAACAGCGGGCCTGGCAGTGGAGCACCTGGTTCATTCAGCACACACACACTGCTGTGTATCAGGACCCAGGTTCAAGCCGCAGGCCCCCCACCTGCAGAGGGAAAGCTTTGGGAGCAATGAAGCAGTGTTACAAGTTCTCTCTCTCTCCCTCTCTCTCCCACTCCTTCCCTCTCAATTTATCTCTCTTTCGCTATAAATATATACACAAATAAATAAGTAAAAATATTTTTTAAAAGACATAGCAATTCTGGGAGTAGGGCGGTAGCGCAGCAGGTTAAGCATGCGTGGCAAAAAGCACAAGGACGGGAGTAAGGATTCAGGTTCGAGCCCCCGGCTCCCCATCTGCAGGGGAGTCGCTTCACAGGCAGTGAAGCAGGTCTGCAGGTGTCTGTCTTTCTCTCCCCCTCACTGTCTTTCCCTCCTCTCTCGATTTCTCTCTGTCCTATCCAACAACGACATCAATAACAATAATAACAAGAAGAGTAAAATAAAAAAAAAGTATTAAAAAACACAGCCATTCATCCAGTCTCTTCCTTCCTGCCCCCTCCTCCCCCTTTTCTCTTCTTCCTCCTCTCTCTTGCTGGTGTCTGTCTTCTCTGACTCTCAGCTTGCTCTCCCCACAGGGTCCAGCCCTGTCAGCCCACCGTCCTGTCCTCTCTGTCAGCAGGACTGGCTTTCCCGTTACTGGACATGAACATTCCTGTTTCGCCAGCATAGGGCCCCTCCTGCCGTCCATCCCTGCTACTTCCTGCTCTCAGCCACACAAGGCCTTATTCTAATCCTCTGGCTTGTCTGGTTAATGTCTTTGGAGAGAGGAAAGGAGCAGAAAAGTAGCTTTCCTTTTATTTTTATTCCCCTCCCTCCCCTTCCTCCAGATACCCCCTCCCCTGGGGCAACCGCCTAGAGCAACAAATATTTACTAATTCCATTAACAGAAGACTCCTCCCACCCCCTTTCCCTCCCAGCAAAGAACATCAGAGACTCCAAGTTCATGGTGATGCCCCTCCCCCACACACCCAGGACTTACACTTAAGTTCCCTCAGTGCCACGCCCCTCCCCATTTTTTTTTTTTTCCTTTCTGAAGTTCAAAACAAGTTGAAGGGTCAAAAAGGCAAAGTTTAGCAGACAGCTTTTTTTTTTTTTTTTTTGTGCAAAGGGGAAGAAAGAAAAAAGAAAGAAAAAGGGGAGTAGAGAGAGAGAGAGGAGGAAGAGAGAGCAGGAGGCTTGGGGTCTGGCTTCCATTAGAATGGAAAGTTCCAGTGGTTGAGTCATTCTGGAATTAGAGCCTTGGAAAAACAAACAAACAAACAAACAAAAAACTCAGAAAGTATGGTTTCTCTCTCTCTTTCTTTTAATAGCAACTCAAATTTGCACTTTGGTTCACCTGAATGAAGACACAGCCTTGCTTATTATTTTTTTTGGTGAAAGGACAGGTAGGAGCAGGGAGTGGGTTTAAAGGCGGGGCTGGGAGAACAGATGGGCAGTGGAACTGAGAACACAGAACACAGGCTGATCTGCCTTGTTACCTTCCCCCCCTTAGGGTGCACCAAGGACTTGTCTTGATGGAGAGAGACATCTCTGGGTGGAAAGGAAGCCAAAGCTGGTGGTAAGGGGAGTGGAGAGTTATTTAGAGACTTGAGGTCTCCCTATCTCTGTCCCTCTTCCCCTCTCAATTCTCCTTGTCTCTATCCAATAATAAAAATAAATAAATAAACAAAAAGATTTTTAAAAGGGCTCTTGAGGGGCCAGGGATAGCACACCTGGTCAAGTGTGTACATTACTGCACAAGGATCTGGGTTCCAATTCCTGGTCTCCACCTGCAGGGAGAAAGCTTCGACAGCTGTGAAGGAGGTCTACAAGTAAGTGTCTTTCTCCCTCTCTCTCTTCTTCCTTCTCAACTTCTCTCTGTACTGTCCAATAAAGCAGAAAGAAAAATAAGGAAATAAAATGACTGTTGGGAATGGTGCATTTGTAGTGCCTGCACAAAGCCCCAGATATAACCCTGGTGGAAAAATAAGGAAGGAAGGAAGGAAGGAAGGAAGGAAGGAAGGAAGGAAGGAAGGAAGGAAGGAAGGAAGGAAGGAAGGAAGGAAGGAAGGAAGGAAGGAAGGAAGGAAGGAAGGCTCACACTCACCAATGTCTCCTGACCAAGGGCCTAAGTATGTCCAGATTTATTTTAATCCATCACCACAAACTCAGGAGCTGGAAACAGCAGAAATGGATTCGGTCCCTTCTGGAGCTTAGAGATTTCACATCTGGGTGCTGGGCAGGCTGTGGGTGAGCACCCTTCCCACCTCTTGATAGCCCCTGGGGGTCCCAGGCGTGGCCGGTGGTGCACAACTCCCTGCCCGCCAACACTTGCCCGTGGCTTTCCAGGGATCACTGCTCTCCCCTTGTACTCTTTCTCTTGTCCTTAGACTTTGGACCCGCCCTGGATTCAGAGTAGTCTCAGTCCTCTGGCTTCCTCTGCAAATAGGCCAGGGTCATATTCATTCAAAGGTAACACCCCCAGGTGTGAAGACCAGAGGTGGGGAGAGCTAGGGGCTCATCTTATTTTTTTTAATTTTTATTTATTTATTCCCTTTTGTTACCCTTCTTATTTTATTATTGTAGTTATTTTTGTTGTTGTTATTGATGTCGTTGTTGGATAGGACAGAGAGAAATGGAGAGAGGAAGGGAAGACAGAGAGGGGGAGAGAAAGACAGACACCTGCAGACCTGCTTCACCACTTGTGAAGCGACTCCCCTGCAGGTGGGGAGCCGGGGGCTCGAACAGGGATCCTTGCGCCCATCCTTGCGCTTTGTGCCACGTGCGCTTAACCTGCTGCGCTACTGCTGACTCCTGGGGCTCATCTTTTCATGGTAGTGCTGATCAGGGGAGGACCAGCAGGGTCTCTGGTGGTGGGAACGGTGTGGAAATAACCCCTATTATTTTGTAAGTTTGTAAATCACTAACTAAAAAAAAAAAAAAAGGAGAAACATACAATCAAAACTGTCCAGAGCTGCCCAGGCTCCCAAGTCCTGAGTCCCTGCTATTCTCTGGGCAGTTGCTGATGCTGACTTTCCAGTTTAGTGCTGGAGAATTACTGGTATTGACAGAAAAGACACTGGGTCTCCCATCCACATCCAGCTGAGTTTCGAGGCTTACAGCTTCCCCACACCCCATCCCACCCCCATTTATTTATGGACAGGCACATTCTCCATTTGTCTGCGTATCCATAAACCCCATGCAGCTGTCACCTCCCACCAGGTCCCCTCGGAGTCCCCCGAAGGTGACGACAAACATATCACTGGTCTCCCAGGAGTAAGTGTGAGGGACACATTTCTCCTTGGGGAAAGGAGAGAGGCTGTGTGCAGAGAGAGACTCCCAGCCTGAGGGTACCAGGGCACCTCTTTCCATTCCAGACTCTCCCAGACACTGAAGACAAGAGACAGAAGGAGGCCAGTTATTTGGGTACCCGTCCCACCCCACCCCACTCCCAATCAGCAGATTTCAGACCCCCCACTGGCCCCCAATGATCCTGTCATCGAGGGGTGGCCTGCCTCCCACTCCCGCGCTGGGAGCCTATTGGAAACTGTTTTCTCCCAGCTTCAGGAAAGGAAACTTTCAAAACATTTGCAAAAACTGGGGGCCACTCCCGCTCCATGCACAGGGGCCCCCCCACTCCATGCTTTTCATGCAAATACTGGGAATTTCTTTTCTGTTATGGTTGTTATTTTTTTATTCATTTATTTACCTGAGAGAGTCAGAGATAAATCAAGAGGGAAGGGAGAAGTAGAGGGAGAAAGAGAGACACCAGTTACACTGCTTCACCCTTGTGAAACATCCCCCTGAGGGCTTGAACCTGGATCCTTGCACAGGTGCTTACACTTAGTACTATGTGCATTTAATTGGGTGTGCCACCACCCAGCCCCCCTCTTCTACACCTGAAAAACTGCTTCACTGTTTATGAAGCCTCCCCCCTGCAGGTGGGGACTAGGGGCTTGAACCCTGGACATTGTGCTTTGTAACACCTGTGCTCAACAGAAGGGTTTTCTTACTTTCGGCTGATTGTCTTTTCTGAGCATGAAAGAGAGCCCCTCCACCCCCACTCATCCACCTGTCAAACTAGAAACAGCCCTGGACAGTCTCAAGGGGGAGGGAGGGGAGTATGGCCTGTCTGGGACCCGGATGTGATCATCAGTCAGGGGAGAACCCAGAGATCCCATCAGAAGAGAGACACTTTTGTCAACTCCAAAACTCTCTTGCCTCTTGGAATTGTAGTAAGGATTGAGGTAAAGTCTAGGGATGCGAGAGGGAGGGAGGGAGAGAGAGAGAAAGAGAGAGAGAGAGTGAGAGAGAGAGAGCTCACTGAGTAGGGCACATATCTTGATCAGGTTTGGATCCCAATACCACACAGGAGAACCACAGCACAGGGGAAGTCCCTGTGTTGTCCCCTCACCCCCATGAATAGAAAGAACAAGCTAACTAACTAACTAACTAACTAACAGAAGACATTGGCCCAAGAGTAGCAGCATTGTTCCAATGTAAGGCCCAGATAGGCACTTAATGAATTAGCTAACTCATTCATTAAAACGCGGAAGTAAAGTTCTGAAGTTGCCTGCAGTCTGTCCCCCTTCAATGCACAGTTCCTTATTAGGGGCTGGGCAATGGCGCACCCGGTTAAGCTCACATAGTTTAAGTGCAAGGACCGTGCAAGTATCTGGGTTCCAGTCCCTGCCTCCATCTCACAGCACACTTCATAAGCTGCGAAGCAGGTCTGCAGGTGTCTTATCTTTCTCCTATTTCCCCTCCCTTCTCAATTTCTCTCTTCTCAATGCAATAAAGTGGGGAAAAAATGGCCTCCAGGATCAATGCATTCTTAGCACAGGCACTGAGCCCCATGATAACCCTGGAGGCAAAAAAGGAAAAGAAAAGGGAAAAAAAATCAGTTCCTTATTACCATTCACATCATTACTGTGCTTGCTCTTGGCAGCAGCATGGCAGCCTCTTACTTGGCTACCCCAGAGACAGAGCCAACCCTCCCCCCTCCTCCCACCAAGTCAGGAGACCTTCCGCTCTTAACACAAATGGATTTTAGGTGGGATATGGGGGTGCTGGGAATGCTGTGTCTTGCTTCTCTGATTTTTTTAGGCAGGAAACGAATAAGTCGAGACATGAAGGGTTTTTCCTTCTGTGACCCCCAAGTCCCTGAGGGGGCACAGTGAGGTTTCTGGAACCTTCAGTCTTCCTGCTACTTGTGTCAGCTCCTTCCCAGCCCCACACCCTCATTCTCCAGGATGGAATTCTGAGGAGCAGACATTAGTTCCCAGGACACGGAAGGGGTTAACTAGAACCCTGCACAGGATGAGGCCAAGCTTCCTATGTTCTGATTCTCATTTGCAAAACAAACAAACAAGGGACTCTAATAACTCCCAGCCCTCCTGTGATGTGGATCTTATAAGAATCAAGTCTTCCAAGCATCCTTAATTGCTAAGCTTTTTGAACAACCCAAGGCTGGTAAAAGGCTGAGATCCTTGTTCACTTCATTTATTCATTCATTCATTCTCATTCATTCATTCATTCATTCATCACATCATTTCTAAAGACTTATTTCAAACCTTCAGCAATGCACAGAATACCCACAGTTCCCTAGCCTGCAGGAAGAGGATAGAATTCTTCCAGAATTTCCCAGGGCTACTCCAGCTGAATAGGTAGTCTGAGGATGCTGACACAGGAGATGGAAGGAAGCATGGCATCGCTTCACAAATGCATGTCTGAACAAGAGTCACAGGAATCTTGTGGTCAGTGGAAGTCCACTCCTCCAAGGTTAAGTCTCTGATTTGTTGCCTGGCTAGAGATCACAGTAGCCTACTTCCTCTCTCCCTCCGCCCCCCCCCCCCAGTTCTCCTTCTCTTTTTCCTCTTCCTCCTTCTCCTTTTTCTCCTCCTCCTCCTCTTCTTCCTCCTACTCTTCCTCTTCCTTCCCACTCCTCCTTCTCTTTCTTCATCTCCTTCCTTCTCTTTCATCCTGGCTCCCATGACCTAAAAGTTTGCTTTGGGGCATGTTTCTCACTATTATCTCATCCTGTCCTTTCTGCCCCCAAGATGAGCAGGGAAGGACAAAGAGACAAGAGTACATGGCCATAGGCCCATCAGTCCTAAGTGGGGGCATAGGATTTGAACTTGGGTCTAGAGGTCTCCAGGTCACTGGCTTGTCTCTTGTCCTTTATTTTCATCAATTCCTCTCATTTGGCTCATCAAAAATGGCCAAGAAGAAGACTCAGTACCCACAATGAGTGTCCGCTGCAGCTAAAGTGGGGGAGAGGCTCAGATTCTAGGGTCATGTCTACTTTCACTGAAGGCCAAAGCTTGCCTTCTGTGACCCGTTAAAGGCACTCTTCCACTGCAGAAACCCGGTGTGTGTGTGTGTGTGTGTGTGTGTGTGTGTGTGTGTGTGTGTGTGTGTGTTGTGTGTGTGTTCATTTCACAGCTATTTGGAGGCTCTCCTGGTGAAAATTCCCTTGGAGGCCAGGAAGGCTTGATAGAACTTTCCAGATGCATCTGTGCAGGTACTTGGGGCACTTCTTCCCACTGAGCAGGCACAGGGTTGAGTCCGGTGCACCTGCTGAGATCCCACCCCAGTCACCAGTTCTCCTTTGGACCCTATCACACTTCCCTGCAACCTGGCCTTGCTAGAACCCACTCCAGCCGACTAGGACTCACTGCAGCTACCATTGCACCTAGGGGGGAACAAGGTGGGCATGTCACTTAGTCTGTGAGGTGCACATAGAAAATCTAGTGAGTGGGGCCGAGCAGTGACATGACCAGTTAAGCAAGAACCTGTGCAAGGATCTGGGTTCTAGTCTCCACTCCCCATCTGCAAGAAGGACACTTCACAAATGGCGAAGCAGGTCTGCAGGTGCCTGTCTTTCTCTCTCCTTCTGTTTCCCCCCTCCCTTCTCAATTTCTCTCTGTCGTATTCAATACAAATGGAAAAATTAAGTGGCCACCAGGAGCAGTGGGTTTGTAGTGTTGGCATTGAGCCCCAGCAATAACCCTGGAGGAAAAGAAGGAAAGAAAGAAAGAGAGAAAGGAAAGGAGGAGGAAGGAAGGGAGAGAAAGAAACGAAAAGAAAGAAAGAATGGAAGGAAGGAGAAAGGAAGAGAGAGAAAGAAAGGAAGGAAGAAGGAAGGAAGGGAAAAGAGAGAGAGAAAGAAAGAAAGAAAGAAAGAAAGAGAAATAAAGGACAGAAGGAAGGAAGAAAAAGAAAGAAAGTTAGTTCAGTGAGAGCCAACTTAAGCCCAGCAGATATGGGCGCACACACACATGGAGATGAGGGTGGGTTTCAGAGTTCATGCTCCTCTATTTGGCTTCAGTCTTGCCTAGCTCTGTGAGCCAAAGTTTTTATTTGTTTGTTTTTTTGGTCACCTGGGGGTAGTGGTGGTGGGTGGCACCCAAGATCTATTGTCTGCCCATGATATTGCCCCAGGAATAAGAGACTAGGCTGCTTCTAGAAAAATCTAGATGGTCAGTTTCCCCCAGAAAGATCTCAGGAGGAAAGAGGAAAGAGAAGAGAGAGAGGAGAAAGAGGGAAGAGAGAGAGAGAGAGAGAGAGAGAGAAGAAGAAGAAGGAGGAGGAGGAGGAGGAGGAGGAAGAGGATGGGGGAGGAGGAGGAAGAGGATGGGGGAGGAAGAAGAGGAAGGGACATAGGTCCACAGGGATGTGCTCATATTGGTCTTTCTAAGCCAGTGTCTTTCTCTCCCTCCCACTGTCGTTCCTTGAGAACAGAGACTGTGTGTGCTCACTCCTGCAACCCCAGGGCCTTGCATGGGGTTGACACAAAGGCCAGGCAGGAGGAACATTTCTTGGAAGCAATCTTGATTTCCCCAAGGCTGCCCTTGACTTCTGGAACCCCTGGAGCCCGGAACTCTCTGTACTGTACCCACAGGCAGCAGAAGGTAGATCTGGTCAGCAGGAGAGGTGCATGGTGGCGAGCATTTAATCTTTCATGTAGAGTGCCAGCCTCTGTGACGAGACAGCCATCAACTACATACAACCTGTGGGTTAAGCTGGATCATTTTCCTCTTGTGGATCCAGAAGCCGAAGGTCGGCAAGGTTCTATCTCTTACTCACTGGAAGAGGAAGAAAGCAAAGAAGGAGAAGAGGAAGGAGAGGGGGAGGAGAGGGAGACAGAGAAGGAGGAAGAGAAAGAGGACATAGGTCCACAGTGATGCACTCACTATTTCTTTCCCTCCTTCTGTGATTCCTTGAGAACAGGGACTGCACGTGATTCACATTTTTTAAAAACTGATTTAATAATGATTGACAAGATTGTAGGATAAGAGGGGTACAATTCCACACAATTCCCACCACCGGAGTTCTGTATCCCATCCTCTTCATTGCAAGCTCTCCTATTCTTTATCCCTCTGGGAATGTGGACCCAGTATCATTATGGGATGCAGGTGGTGGGAGGCCTGGCTTCTGTAATTGCTTCTCTGCTGGACATGGATGTTGGCAGGTGGATCCATCCTCCCAGCCTGTTTCTGTCTTTCCCTTGTCAGGTAGGACTCTGGAGAGGTGGGGTTCCATGACACACTGGTGAGTTTATCTGCCCAGGGAAGTCAGGTTGGTGTCATGGTAGCATCTGCAACTTGGTGGTTTAAAAGCATTAAGATATGAAACAGAACAAACTGTTTAATAATCAGGAACCTAAAGGTTAGAATATAATAGATGACATTTGGAGTCTCCATTTTTGAATAAACTAGAAAGTCTATACTTCTGCAGCCCCAGGGCGTTGAGTGAGGCTGATCTTGCTTAGAAAGGAAAGAACTTGAACTCAGGAACTCATGGTTCCAAAGCTCAGGTATTTATTTATTTAAAGTTAGAAATTGAGAGAGAAGGGGGAAGAGAGAAACAGAAAGAGAGAGAGAGAGAGAGAAAGAGAGAGGGAAAGAAAGGGAGAGAGAGAGAGAGAGAGAAGTCTGCAGCACTGCTTCACCCCTCATGAAGATTTCCGCTGCAGGTGAGGACTGAAAACGCTAAAGTGCTCAGTTGGCCGTGCCACCATCCAGCTCTTCTTCTTTCTCTTTTCTCTCTTCCTTCTTTCTTTTCTCCTATCCTTCCTTCCTTCCTTTCTTTCCTTCTGTCTTTTTTTTTTCCTTCTTTCTTTGCCTCTTTCACAGAGAAGCAGAGAAAGAGTGAAAGAGAACACCAGAGCTTTCTAAAATGCGATGTGGGTCAGGCTTTTAAACTGGTGTGTTTACAAGACATAACGAAGCTATTTCACTGGCCCTGTTTGCTTGTTTGTTTGTTTTATCAACCAGGTTGATCTAGAATTAAGAGATGTACATGCAAATCTTCCTTCAGAATTGAAGGAAGAGCCCTGGTCTAAGATGAGATTGCACTTGAACCCTTGGAAGCCCTCATCTCCATTTGGGCCAGCCTTGGAGCGGCCGCTCAGAGTTCAGGACTCATTGGTGCCAAGTCTCTGTTATATGGGACACACCATATGGAGCCTAGAATTCATCACCGCCTCTGGCAGCCAGCCTGGCCTGGAAATAACCCCAGAAGGCTACATTTTGATCAGGAAGCTTGCAGCTGTTTTTCAAAGCCATCGTCAGCATTCTTGACTTCATTCTATTTTCTGTGGACGGCGTCTGCCCCTCTGGTCTTGAGCATTCCGCCTTCTCATTCCCTTGGTGTCCTGAACTCTTGTGGCAGATACAGGGCCTGGGGGAGAGGGTGGGGTTCAGTGATCTTTGGGGAGCCTTGGAGAGCTGAACACACCTCGCTGGTCCAGGCAAGGAACAGGGGCTTCAGGCAAAAAAAAAAAAAAATTCAAAGCAAAGTTAAGCACATAAACAGCTGTGGCCTCGTCTCTGAGTCTCAAGGTTACAGTGGGGGAGAGGAGAGGTGTACAAAGGAGCTCTGAGCTCTTCCCAAACTGGGCAACACCTCCCCCCACCCCGAGAGGGAGGCCTCTGGGAGGGAGGGCAGACACTCTGAGCATGGAGGAGCTGAAGGAATGGAGCTGGGCGGGGTAGGAAGCTCCGACCTCTCAGAGCGCTGAGTTTTTGATTTTTCCAAGTGATTCACCAGATCCCCACACTACTGGGGCCTCTATTCTGGACCACAGAGCAGAGCCACGTCTTCCACTCTGGCTTAGGGGGGCTTGGAATCCAGCCACAGTGGATCTGGAGCGAACAACTATTCCATTTTTGAGGTTTGAGGAATCCTAGAGTTCAGGGCTTGGCTCTGGCCCCGGAGGAGGAGAGAGTGATTTCAGCTCAATTCAAACACCCCCCATCCCTACCTCCAGCCTCCATCACCCCCAGCCCAGACAGAAAGACCCAGACTCACAGCCCTTTGGACAGACTATCTTGTAAATCAATAAATTATCAGATATGTATTTTTTACTAATGGAGGAAAAACCTTGTAACCTTAAGAAAATGTGTGTGTGTGTGTGTGTGTGTGCGCGCGCGCGCGCGCCTTTGTGTTTCTCCTTCTCTTCTCCCCGCTTCAGGATGGCAGTTCTTCTGTAACTGTGTACAAACACAACTGGCTGAAAGAAGTGAGAGAGAGAACAACTAACTAAATAAATAAGAAGCCACATGTAAAATGCTGGGTTTTGTTATTTTTCTCCTGTCTGCACAATCCCACACAGATGGTGTGACTGACTTATTTTTAACTGGGTGTTTGTGTGAAGGAACCACACTGGTTGGTCAGTGGCTTGGTCATGACAGAGATCAGAAGAAAGTTGATTAAAGGCACCCAAAGTAACCACTAATTTGACTCACAGGGAAGAGAGAGAGAGAGAGAGAGAGAGAGAATGGAGACTCTACAATCACTAGACAAAGATATATGGGTTTGGAGTGTGTGTCCACATGGCTTGCTTTGAATGCCTGGTGATATGAGAAGGACACTCTTAACCATCCATACAAAGGGCTCTGCCCATCTCCTCTGCCATGTAGGCCTGTCAGATCCACTTTTTTAAGAAAGTGGACAGGGGATACATGTGTGTGTGTGTGGGGGGGGGTTGGAGGTGGTTGGAGGTAAGGGTAGGGGGAAGAGAAAGGGGAGCTGCCAGATGATGCCTGGTTATGGCAGAAGCAAAAATCCAGGCACTTACTAGTCAGAGTGTATGGGGGGGGGGGCGATTACAGGCCAAGTTTGTTCCTCACATGGTTAAAGATTTGTCACACATAACCTCGACAAAGAATAGAGGAGAAAGCATGATTTTCAGGAATTTTAAACTTTATTCAGGAAAATTGAGAGCATTCGTGTGTTTGGCAGAAATAGAGAGAAGAAAAAAGTACAAAGAAAGAAAGAGAGGAAGGAAGGCAGTTGTGCCCGTAGGTATAGCTTATAAACATGCAAGTCCCGCCTTCATCTCCGTTATAAGGCCCACCCATACTTGTTACCACTCTTATTTCCTGTGCAACAATTTCCTTCCCCCAGGAATAATAACTCTGTGCCTGGAGAACAGGCGTTCTGGTGTGGTGCAGCAGTGTCTGTGTTCCCCCGGATACTTCCTGTCATTTCTGACCTCAAGAAGTGATGCAGTGGTTAGTCTCATCTTTTGAATAGCTTCTTTTGTTCTTCCTTTCTCTGTGAAGGAAAAGCTCTCCTCAAATCTCTGTGGAAATGTGGGTTCAATATGGGTTAACACTGTTGTGGACTAAAATGTCCTCCCCTCCGGAAGAAGGAGGAGGAGAAAGAAGGAGAGAGAGAGAGAGAGAGAGAGAGAGAGAGAGAGAGAGAGAGAGAGAGAGCACTGCTTTACTATTCTGCTCTGAAAGCTTCCTCTCCTGCAGGTGGGGACCATGGACTTGAACCCAAGCCCTTGAACATGGTAGCATGTGTACTCAACTAAGTGCACCACCACCCAACCCCTAAATGTTTTATTTAAAGAGGTCAAGAACTAGGAAGGGGAAAGGCAAGGGTGTATCCTAAATCCTACAGCCGCATAGCCGGAGCTCTCACTGTCCTGCGGTAAAAATAACCGCCATGCCCTGTGAACTTCCTATGTAGACAATCTTCTTCTTTTTATTTATAAAAAAGGAAACACTGAAAAAACCATAGAATAAGAGGGGTATGACACTCCACACAATTCCCACCACAAGAACTCCGTATCCCATCCCCTTCCCTGATAGCTTCCCTATTTTTTAATCCTCTGTGTGTATGGACCCAAGGTCATTGTGGGTTGCAGAAGGTGGAAGGTCTGGCTTCTGTAATTGCTTCCTCGCTGAACATGGGCATTGACAGGTTGATCCATACTCCCAGCCTGTCTCTCTCTTTCCCTAGTGGGGAAGGACTCAGGGGAAGAGGAGCTCCAGGACACATTGGTGGGGAAGTCTAGTCGGCATCATGTTAGCATCTGGAACCTGGTAGCTGAAAAGAGAGTTAACATACAAAGCCAAACAAATTGTTGGACAGTCATGGACCCAAAGGCTGGAATAGTGCAGATGAAGAGTTGGAGGGTCCTCCATTTTGTAGAGAGCTAGTAGGCATATTTTAGTTAAATTCCAAAGAGCCCTGTGGCTAATACTAGTTTTTTTTTTTTTTTCCCTGAGCCTGAAATCTGATATGCAGGTGGATCCAAGTTATTTTCTGTAGAGATGATGTCATGGCTGGAAAAAGGACCAGAAAGCTGGATCAGGGAAGAGAGCAGTTCCCCATTATGGGAAAGTGGTATAAATATTGCTGATTGTAAACCCCATCGATTTGATGTGATCTGGGGTCCATATTCAGCTTAGGAGCCTATGTGACCTCTGCATCCCTGTAGATCTGAGCTCACATTCTGTGGTCAATGAATAGGAACGTTTCAATCTGCCCCAATATCGACCCATCTTCCTCAGGTGTAGCATAGAGTATGTTGTCCAGCCTCACTTCGGAAGATGGAACATTGTAGGGAGTCTTCTTGGCTGAGCTGGTCAATTCTGCCTCAGATTGACCTGGTGGCCTTGGAAGAGTTATGCTACCCTTCTGGGCTCCAGTTTCCTCAGTTTCAAAGTCAGAGAGACTTGAAGTAGATCTTTGTTAAGTCTCCAGTCTCCAGTCTCCCCACTTCACATGTTAAAGTCTTAATCTTCAAACGAGACCCCAAATTTGGAAGCGAAATCTTTGGGAACTATTTAGGTTGAAATGAGATGATTTCATGAGGGTGGCATCTCCAAGATGATGTTAGAGTCCTTAGAAAAAAAAGACTGGAGGGCCGGGTGGTGGTGCACCTGGTTGAGTGTACATGTTCTAGTGCTTATATAAGGACCCAGGTTGGAGCCCCCAGTCCCCACCTGCAGGGGGAAATCTTTGCGAGTGGTGAAGCAGTGCTGCAGGTGTCTCTCTGTCTCTCCTTCTCTATCACCCCCTCCCCTCTCAATTTCTGATAGTCTCTATCCATTAAATAAAATAAAATAAAGATAATTTTTTAAAAAAATTTTAAAAATAATAAAATAATAATAAAGAAGAAGAAGAAGAAGAAGAAGAAGAAGAAGAAGAAGAAGAAGAAGAAGGAGAAAAAGAAAAAGAAAAAGACTGGAAGATATCCTCTTTCTCCCTCCCTCCCCCTTCCCCTCTCCCCTCTCCCCTCTCCCTTTCCTTTCACTCTGCATTGTGAAGACACAAAGAGAAATGACCACCTGAAATTTTTCCTAGGTGGTCTCCCCAGAGTCTGACCATACTGGCACCCCAATCTCAGATCTACAGTTTCCGGGATGGTCAGAAATCTCTTTCTGATGTCTTAGCCCACCCTCTAAGGTGTTTTGTGATGAAAGCCCCAGCAGGCTAAGACAGTCATCTCTCAGGTTCTCTTCCTGTATGAAGATGCTATGACTATTGATCTGGCCTGTGTGTGGCTGAACAGTGTAATTTATCCTTGGATAAAACCCTCTATCTAAAGGGCCCAATTATTATTTTGGTCAATGATGGATTACACTTCCCTTGTCCATTTCTTATCTTGGCCCTGTCAGCAGATTCAGTGCTGATGAGTTAATGTATCTGAAAGTGCTTTGTAAACAGCCAGGCACAGCCCAAATAGAAGAACTGATTCTGATGCTATTTACGTTGAGAGCATTGCTACCCAGGCGGAGGCAGAGTGCAGCTGATGGCATGTGTAGGTGGTGAGGTCCCGGTGTGTGATGTTTGTGGAAATGCATGCTAAGGGTAAGACATGTGTTTCACTTGAAGTGAACATGGGAGGAACAGCTGAGCAGTCTGTTGATGGCGTAGAATCTTAAGGAGCCTGCTCACAGCCACGGCCCAGGACTTGACATCTGCATAGTCTTGGATGAGTTAGGATATCCACTCAGTGACTCCATTACTTCCAGGATAAACGGGCAGGGGTTGAGCGGTGGGGCACACCCTTGAGAGCACAGGAGACCTGAGTTCAACCCCCAATTGCCACCTGTGGGGGGTTTGGTGGAGGGTTTCAAGAATAATGAAGTAGTGCCTCAGATATCTCTCTCTATTTCCCCTTTAGTTTTTAACTTCTTTCTGTCTCTATCCAATAAAATTAAAAGCTACACTACACATGTACAGAGTACTGTATTTTACCGTTGACTGTAAACCATTAATCCTCCAATAAAGGAAAAACATTTTAAAGGAGAAAAATTAGAAAAAAAGAAATGGGCAGGAGATCAATTCTTACGTTTTTAAAAAAATTATCTATTTGATAGAGACAGCTAGAAACTGAGAATGGAGGGGGAGATAGAGAGAAAGAGATAGAGAGACACCTGCAGCCCTGCTTCACTGTTCATGAAGCTCTCCCCCTGCAGTTGGGGATCAGGGGCTTGAACCTGGGTCCTTGTGCATTGTAATGTGAGCACTTAACCAGGTGTGGCACTGCTTGCCTCCCCTCAATTCTTACTTTGTAGGATTGTTGAGGAGACTGAATGGAGCATCTCATATATATACATCGTTTGTAATGTTTTATTTGTTTGTTCTGAGAGAGAGAGAACAGAGTACTGCTCAGTTCTGGCTTATGGTGGTGCTGGGCACTGAACCTGGGACCTCAGCATGAACATCTTTTTGTAGAGCAATGATGCTGTCCCCTCATCTCCCAGAGTTATGTCTATTAATCCCACACATGCTTGTGTGTCCTATGTATGAAGCACATAGCTATGTTGTCATTCCACTTGTTTTATAGATTGCTTTGTTCCTTGTACTTTGGGACAGGCAAGAGAAGAGGGTATCTTGGAAGCATTGCACAGGACCACCTGGCTCTGGGGAGACACAACAAGGATTGTCTTTGCCAATCTTGCAATATCTGTTCTCTCCTCTTCAGCATCTTAGCACCATGCAGTAGCAGAGACAAGCATTTGGAGCTTTTTGCAGTGGTCTGGGCTGCGTGTTTTAGCCAATAACTCAAAGCCTGGTTAGGCCCTGAGGAAGATTCAGCCTTTCTTTGCACTAGGCAGAAATGAAGGTTGGACAAGAACAGGTGTGTCCAGGTCAATCTAATCTTCTCTGTCTCGGACTCTGTCCTTGGCACGCTCCTGGCGAGTTTGCTAAGAGAGGAGAAACATTCAGGTCCATTACTTTGAGAGCAGCAGAAAATAGACTCTGGGAAAAAAAAATTGCACTGGCCACAGGAACTTAATGGACCATTTTGATCTCTGCCTCCCGCCTGGCTGAGGGTGTCAGGAGCCATGCTCTCAGCTTGCAAAGGAAAAAAAAATGTCATAATGAAGTGTTCGAGTAATGGAGAGTTAATGGAACTGGGAGCCAGAGTTATAACAAAAGGGTCTTAAAAGAAGGGGAGGGTATAATTTATTAACAGCAATCTATGGAGTATAAGGCCTGAAACATTTATAAGAAAGGAAAACAGAGCCGTGAGCATGAGATCCAAGAGTTCTGGTCTCTACAGGATCGAGCGACACTCACTGGAGAGACCCAGACGTCCCCTTTCTCTGAGAACATCCCAGCTGCCCCTGTTCATTAGGGAAGAGTGTTGGAGGGGGCAGGCAGCTCTGCTCAGTAAGGAGGACTGTAGGCATGCACTCTGCTTCTCCCTGGACTGCACACGTTTCTGTTTACAATAAGGCTATGAAAGTTCTTATGAATAGAATAGATTCCAGGGACTTTGAGCCCTTTGGGAGGAAGGGGAGGGGGCTTTGTCTCAAGCCTGGTAGACTGAATGATTCTGGTGAGTGTAAGAGGCAGAACATTTTACATGGGCTAAAGTCTGGAGAAAAAAGTGTTTGGATCTTATTTGGAACTCTCCCCAGAAGCAGGTCTTAAGCCCAACATGATGAGTACCGATCATTTATTTGGGACAAGATAGATCCCAGAAAGCAGTGGTTAAGGAGTATGGAGAAGAAAGTCTGAGATATTTATTATCAGCTCTGATGTGGTGACCAACTGAAGCTAACCCATTTTGCTTCAAACTCTGGGTGTGAATCCTGGTTTCTTTTGAATAATCTCTGTAGGGGAGCCAAGGAACCAGTAAGTAGTCCCTGACTGAGGGTGAGTGCTGGGGCTTGAACTCTCTTGCGATCTTGGAGTTTCCTGAATGTGTTAAGAGTGACCAGGGACTGGGAACACAGTCACAATTGACTGGTCCTGGATAACAAACCCATTCTTGATCCCAGGTGAATTTAGTTTGGCCGGAGTCACACAGGCTAGAAATGAGGACAGCTCTGGGCATTCATTTTCCTTTATAACCTTAATTTGTATTTACATGTATTTTTTCTATATGTGGTCACTATATCCACACCATACCATTGTCTCTGCTGATCTGACTTCTGACTTATCACACAATATTAATATACACATAAAATACACAGGCCAGACCCCTGCAAACAGTGCCAAAAAACTCCAAGTGCTAGTCTCCACTGCACGGTGCTAAGATGTTGAAGAGGAGAGAACAATTTCTGATGGACCAGTCCATTCCTTAAGGGTCTGCTTTCTTTTTCATATTGTTAGTGCTCAATATAGAGGTTGGCACGTACTAGGCATCTTTGAGAGACAGAAGAGAGAAATAATGAACTCTGACTTTGGAGTCCCAAAGCCCTTTTTAAGTTAGAAATGTGGACCTGGCTGTTGTGTTGCTAACACACAGTTAATGTGTTCATGATGGACTTCCTCCCCACTGGGTTCCAAACTGAACTTGCCCTCTTACTTTCCAAACCACACCCAGCACTCCACAATTCTTATCTGTTTTCTTGAACCTCAACACATCCTCCTGGACGGAGGTTTATTCTCATGATCTTAGACTTTGCGTTTCACAGGGTGGATAATTCCTCTAAAATCAATTAACATTCAAATGCCAGTTTCCATGTGAGTTGACTTGAGTTCCATAGGTTACATCAGACTAATTTAAAAGTGCAAAAGTCAAAACTATTAACAACCAACAAATGGAGTTATAACATGGAAACTAATTCAATGTTTAGAAGCCTAGCATTTGAGAGGACAGAGCCTATCACCTCTCTCTCTCTCTCTCTCTCTCTCTCATACATCTAACTATCTGTATATGTCTATGTGTCTTAATTGTTTTTAGAAGATAAGCAAAGGGAAAGTCTAATCTCAAAGCACAATTTTCTTTTCCTACCGGCAGCCTTACTTATCACAGAATTTAGTCACGTTGATATAAGGAAAAAGAGCAACTGCCACCCTCCTTCCTCCACTTTCTTTTCCTTACTCAGATCTCCCTTTTCAGTTGGACTGATAAGTGTTGGCCACTCATTGTTCCTGCTCAAGAACCTCCACCAGTTGAAGCTGTTTGCCTTAAGCTATTTAACTTGGTCTTCCCACAACATTCCACCTCTGAATTCATGACTGACTCACGTAAGGCTCCCCATGACACACAGACAACCTTCTGGCAACTGAGTCCAGAGACTGATGATGTTTCTATTACACCCACTGGGAAACTGGCTACAAGTTAGAGGGAAGCTAGGATGTGTCCCAGATGCACATTTTTCTGTGGCCTCTTCCCTATGTCTCTATGTAAATCCCCCCTTCCCCTCCTTTTTTAAGGATGTGAGTCCTCACAAGATGTGAGCATGTAGGTGGTTATGTCGACTTTTGAGCAATGTTTGCTGCCTTGTTTTGCAAGATGGCTGCCATGTACCAGTGTTGGTGGAAAAGAAGAGTAGCAGAGGGATGTGGCTGCTGGGTCCCCTCCTTATTACCAGGAGAGCAAGTATGCCCCCAGCAGATGTGTGATGCCATCATATTGGTCTTTCCTTGCTCATTCTCCAGCCACTGCTCACTGCAAGGGAAGTCAGGAGAATGGAGGGTGAACTTGTCATTTCTGGTTTCAGTTGCATCATGGCCCACAGGGCATGGAGTGCCTGTCTTCTCCTGTCACTCCTCTGACATATCAGTCCATGTCATTCCACGCCGCTCCCTGTCACTTTGAAGAAAAAAGCCGAGAACTTCACAGTGAGCGGAGAGATGACAAAATATGGCTCCTATGACATCTCAGAAACCTCATCTCCCACTCCTTCCTCCTTCCTTGTTGTTAAAATTCGGCGGCTCTAGCTGGTGGGGCTAGCTTCACGGGCGGGTAACAGAGACGACCAGAGACATACGGCTGGGCAGGGAAGCTGTATTCCTTTATTCAGGAACAACGATTCATAAACTAAGACAAACTAATCACCAAACAGAACTCTGCTGTCTCTTTGCGGCGGCGCAAGCACTCTCTCTTACTCCGGAACTCAGGAACCCTGGCACTTCTCTCCAACTCTGGAACTCTCAAACTCTCTCTCCCTGGAACTCTGAAACCCTCTCTCGGGGTTCCTCGGGGCGGGGCCAAGCGGGCCGCGAAACTAACTGGACTGATCCAATTCTCTTGACGGGGGAGAACTAGAACCCAATGTAAAGCATACGACACTTCCTGTCCCTCCATTCCAGTCAGTGGGCTGCCCAGCTCCCATGGCAGCCCCTCTGCCCTGGCTGGTCTTTCCATATGCAGTGCTTCCTACCGTTACATGCACAAGACCACCTAACCTTCACAGGCTGCTTCACTGTGACTTTAGCAATCAAGCCAGTTCCCGACACCCCTCCCATCCTGGAGTGGTGTCATCAGCATCCTCATTTCCTGTGACTGTGTTTCAAAGGACTTGATGGGCCTCAAACAACTGGGATTCATTGTCTTGAAGCTTTGGAGGCTCACGGTGTGAGCAGAACTGTTTCCAGTTGGGGGCTGTGAGGAAGAGCCCATGGGTCCCTCTTCTAGGGCTTGGCTGCTCTGATGGTCTTTGTGGCCCTTGCCTCCCCCAACCTGCATTTTCACAGCCTTCTCCCTGTCTGTATCTCTGTCCACATGTCTCTTTTGTCAGGGCACTCATCAGCGGCCTAGAGGCATGTCTGCACTTGCTGGACCTGCAAACACTCCCCTTTCCAAGCTGGCCATGTCCCGCCATTCTGAGATGGCATGAATCTGGGGGGAGTGTTTTCTCAAGCTGAGGCACAGAAGTTTCCTTTCTGTCTTAGTAAGATTACTGTAGACCTTTGCCATTCTATAAATCCACTTAAGTCCTGTTTCTCATCTGTCTCCCTCCAGGGCAGAGAGCATTTCCGCTTTGGAGATGGAGCCTTTGATATAGGAGGTGCTCATTAAACAGGCGCCAAGGAAATCAATTTGCACTCTGGACAAAATCAGGTAAGGAACAAAATGAACCCAGTGGAGAGATGACAGATAAGGCGCTGTGTTACTGTGTTACTCCCGAACTCAAATTCTGACAAGAGTCAAGTGTATCTTGTAGAAGCTTAACCTTGTTTAGAGTGATTTTATTTTATTTTTGTTTTTCCTCTCCTCCCCTCCCCTCCCCTCCCCTCCCCTTCCCTCTCCTCTCCTCTACACCCCTCCCCTCCCCTCTCCTCCCCTCCCCTTTCCTCCCCTCCCCCTCCTCCCCTCCTCTCTCCTCTCCTCCCCTCCCCTCCCTTGTCCTCTCCTCCCCTCCCCTCCCCTCCCTTCCCCTCCTCTCTCCTCCCCTCCCTTCTCCTCCCCTCCCCTCCCCTCCCTTCCCCTCCTCTCTCCTCCCCTCCCCTCCCCTCCCCTCCCCTCCTCTCTCTTCCCCTCCCCTCCCCTCCCCTCCCCTTTCCTCCCCTCCTCTCTCCTCCCCTCCCCTCCCCTCCTCTCTCTTCCCCTCTCCTCCCCTCCCCTCCCCTTTCCTCCCCTCCTCTCTCCTCTCCTCCCCTCCCCTCCCCTCCCTTCTCCTCTCCTCTCCTCTCCTCCCCTCCCCTCCCCTCCCCTCCCCTCCTCTCTCTTCCCCTCCCCTCCCCTCCCCTTTCCTCCCCTCCTCTCTCCTCCCCTCCCCTCCCCTCCCCTCCCTTCTCCTCTCCTCTCCTCTCCTCTCCTCTCTCTACTTCATTTCTCTTTCTTACCTCTCTTCCTATCACCTTTTGCACCAGGGTTATTGCTAGGGCTCAGTGCCTGCATGATGAATCCACCATTCTGGGTGGCCATTTTTACCCTTTCTTTCTTTCCTTCCTTTTATTTGATAGGATAAAGGGAAAGAGGATATAGAGAAGAAGAGAGAGCTATACACCTGCAGAATTTCTTCACTGATCATGAAGCTACTCCCTTGTAGATGGGTACCTGGGACTTTTTAAAAAAACTTATTTATTTATTTATTTATTTATTGTCTCCAGGGTTATTGCTGGGGCTTGGACAAATTCATGGCTCCTGGAGGCTGTTTTTTTTTTTTCCTTTTGCTGCCCTTGTTGTGTATCATTGTTGTTGTCGTTATTGCTGTCATTGTTGTTGAACAGGACAGAGAGAAATTGACAGAGGATGGAAAGACAGAAGCGAAGACCTGCTTCACCGCATGTGAAGTGACCTCCCCCTGTAGGTGGGAAGCCGGGGGTTCGAACCAGGATCCTTAGGTTGGTCCTTGTGCTTCGCGCCATGTGAACTTAACCCAAGCTACTGCCTGACCCCCAACATATTTATTTATTATTGGATAGAGACAGAAAGAAATTGAGAGGAGAGAGGAAGATAGTGAAGGAGAGAGGCAGATAGACACCTGCACCCCTGCTCCACCACTCGTGAAGTTCTCCTTGTGCAGGTGGGGACCATGGCATTGAACCTGGATCTTTGTGCACTATAATGTGTGCACTTAACCAGGTATGCCACTGCCTGGCCTCAGGGACCAGAGTCTTTTTTTTATTTATTTTTTATTTTTTTTATTAAAGAAAGGATTAATTAACAAAACCATAGGGTAGGAGGGGTACAACTCCACACAATTCCCACCGCCCAATCTCCATATCCCACCCCCTCCCCCGATAGCTTTCCCATTCTCTATCCCTCTGGGAGCATGGACCCAGGGTCATTGTGGGTTGCAGAAGGTAGAAGGTCTGGCTTCTGTAATTGCTTCCTCGCTGAACATGGGACCAGAGTCTTGAAGCTGGATCCTTGCACATGGTAATATGTGTACTCAACCTAGCAGACCACCACCCAGCCCCACCACCCCCACCCCTCACATGTCTAGAATATTTTTATTGGAGTTCTAAATCCCTGTGCCTCAGAATATGATTTCCTTTGGTGGTTGAATTTTTATAGCAGTGATCTATTTAGCTGAGGTTATTAGGGTGGGCCCTAGATCAACAAGACTGGTATGGACTGTAAGATCTATTTTAAAAGACAGACAAAGAGGGAGTCCGGTGGTAGCACAGCGGGTTGAGCGCACGTGGTGCAAAGCACAGGACCAGAGGAAGGATCTTGGTTTGAGCCCCTGCCTCCCCACCTGCAGGGGAGTCGCTTCACAGGTGGTGAAACAGGTCTGCAGGTGTCTGTCTTTCTCTCCCCTTCTCTGTCTTCCCCTCCTCTCTCCATTTCTCTCTGTCCTATCCAAAAACGATGACATCAATAATAACTACAACAATAAAACAACAAGGACAACAAAAGGGAATAAATAAATAACTAAATAAATAAATGTAAAAAAAAAGACAGACAAAGAGATCAGAGCACCACTCAGTTCTGGCGTTCTGGCATATACGCTTGAGACCTCAGGCATGGAAGTCCTGTGCTTTAACCCACTGAGCTGTCTCCCTGGCCCTGGTTCACTTATGAAAAGGGTTGGAATTTGGAGACAGACACATCAGAGTGGTGCTTCTTCAAGCCACAGAATGCCAAAAGGGTGCCTGAATCAGATCCTACCTCCCTTCACTCTTCCCTCCTTCCCAGCCTTGGAAGGAACCATCCCTAAGAGGGAGCTTCTGCACTGCAGACCCTGGAGACAGTACGTGCTATCACTCACAGTTCGCTCACAAGTGGACACAGAAGCCCTTGCAGACAGACACACATCTTGTAGGCAGTCTGGGAGAATCAACAACCTCACAGTCCCAGGTCCTCAAGCGCTTCATGGAGCGCAAGGGGCTGGGAAGAAGGTGAGGGGTGGGGAGGGGATGAAGCCTTGGATGGAACCAAGCTCTGATCCAGGGCCCTCACCTCACACTTCCTGCTCCCCACCCTGCCGCCCTGTCCCAGAAAGTGAGACCCAGATCTCATGTTTGTTGCCGATTATGTTACTGAATATCCATGAAATGCAAAATGGCACTGTGACCTAAGGAGGTATTAACCCTGCCTCATTACTTACAGCACAGCCACCGTGAAAACATCCTGCCTGGCCACAACCATTTCGAGGAGATTTAGGAGATATCTGAGGTTCCGGGAGAAAGGGCTGGAAATCAGGGACTCTTCAAACAGACTCAGACAAGAGACCTGGCCTATGACTTCCTCCCTCTCATCCAGGTCTGTGTGTGTAACCCAGCTCTGCCACCACAAGCCGTGAAACCAACAGCTTAGCCCTTCTGAGCCTCAGTTTCCCGCTCTGTGAAGTAGAGAGAGTCAATGTACCTGCCTCACTGGATGGTAGACAACTCACAGGGGAAAAAAAATGCAATGGTGGACTATAGCTCTCTCTCTCTCTCTCTGGTTTTCTCATCTGTGACCTCCATCTCTGCTTGTCCCTGCTGGGCTCTGGCTTTGTTTTAATTTATATTTTTAATTCATTCATTAATTTGTTCCCTTTTGTTGTCCTTGTTGTTGTTATTGATGTCGTTGTTGTTGGATAGGACAGAGAGAAATGGAGAGAGGAGGGGAAGACAAAGAGGAGGAGAGAAAGACAGACACCTGCAGACCTGCTTCACTGCTTCTAAACTGACTCCCCTGCAGGTGGGGAGCCGGGGGCTCAAACCGGGATCCTTACGCTAGTCCTTGTGCTTTGCGCCATGTGTGCTTAACCTGCTGCACTACCGCCCTCATGGCTTATGGTGGTGCTGGCCATTGAACTTGAGCTCTCACAGCTCAGGCAGGGAAATCTCTTTGCAAAACCATTACCTATCTCCCCAACCTTCTGATCTCCTTTTTTTTTCTTTCAAAAAGTTTGATTGATGAGAGAGAGAGAGAGAGAGAGAGAGAGAACCAAAGCATCACCCTGGCTATATATTACTGGGGGTTAACGGTTTACAGCAGAGCTGTTGACATATAGATATGGCCTCTCATCTTCCCATGATAGGTGTCTAAGCATCTGAAAGACACTATCTCCCCCAGCCCAGCTCCTTTCCCCTATCATGCATCAGGGGCATAAAGCCTTTCCATCTTATCTCTTTCCCTTCTTTCCCAGAGTGCTTTGCTTTGGTGTAATATATCACACCCACTCCAAATTTCTCCTCATGTTTTCCATTATTGTCTTTGCTTCTTTGTTGTTGTTATTATTATTGTTGTATTTTATTTATTTTATTTTAACGAGAAAGAGAGAGAGAGAGATACAGAGAGAAACACCAGAGCATGCTCATCTCTGGCATATGGGGGTGCTGGGGACTACACCTGGCAGCTCAGAAGCTCAGGTGTGAGAGCCTTTTGCAGAGCCATGCTCCACTGTCCTTGCTTCTTGAGAGTCATCTAGGAGTGAGATTACTCAGTACTGGGCCTTCTCTTGCTGCCTTATCTTATTCAACATGATTCCTTTACATTCTGAGATTTTGTGACATCTGGTGCATTTGCAAGAAGAGGTGGGTGAAGGAAGCTCCCGGCTCTGAGCTCGAAGCAACTGGGCCCTTGGCTCCTCAGAGCCTGGACAAATCAGAGGTGAGGGGATGGGGTTCAGAGGAGCTCTGCGTGTTGTCTGCTCTCCACTCCACCCTCTCTGTCTGGTCTGGAGTGGACATGCTTAGCCTTACTGAGGACGGGGGGGGGGGGGTGTCAGAGAAAAATCTCCTGGTAGTCCTGATGTCTGGGATGGGAGCCTTCCTCATGTGACATCAGAAGCCAGAGCCATCCTCCCCTGGACACCCACCCGGGACCCCATTTCTCTATGAACCGTAGACTCAGTTCACCCTGAGGCCAAAAGGCCAGGGTCCTTCTTTAGCCTTTGCTCTGATTTTTCCCAAGAGGCCTTTTGATCATCTTGTGTGTCCTCTGTGTCCCAGCTCCAGCCCCTGGGAGGTCACCGTCCCCCTACCTGAAGACTCTAGAGGCCAGGAGCTGTGAGCCTGTGGCTGTAAAGCAGTTTGATGATGTGTTAAGTGTCACTGCTTAATGAGCTGCAGGGCCCAGCACTCAGGGCCAGGCAGGCAGGCCAGGCGGGCACAGCCCCCCAGAGGCAGCCTCCTGCCCAAGTTCGATCGTAAACATCATGACCAGGGCTGACCAGGGCGGGCTTGGAGCCGCCTGCTCCCAGAACCTGGACTTCCCTGGCCCCCCGCTGGCCTCTGACTAATCCACTCCCCACTCAACAGCTTGCCTGGACTTCCTCCTCAGCTGCCCCCCTCCTTCCCACACCCCAACACACACACACACACACAGTCCATCTTGGGGGTGTTGTCATGGGAGGTCTTTTCTCACAACAGGGCAAAGCAATTAAGGACAGACGGGCCGAATTAAACCAGAAAGAATGAGCTTCCTCCAGCACCAGGGAAATATCTGGGGCCTTTTTTTCAGAAGAGAAGCAAGCAGGGAAGTGAGATGGACAGCACGGGTGAGTGGTGAACACAGGAGGTGACAGGCGCGCGCGCGCACGCACGCACACACACACACACACACACACACTCAAGTGTGTCTGCACGGAAGTGTGTGGCTTTTCCCTGGGTAGGCTCTGGACAGAGAGGTTACAGTAGACTCTGGATGGAAGCTAAGCTCCCGGGGTTCAAATCCCATCTCTGCTATCTAGCCTTACTTAACACAAGGCAACCAAAAGCTCTCAAGGGAAAGTCAGAGCAAGGACTGGGTGAGGGGCCCTGACATTTCAGCCCTAGGGTGGACCATGTCTGGGGTTCCTACAGAACTGGGGTTCCAAGTGGGTGTCACAGGACAAACCTCGCCTTCAATGTCACATGAGCAAGGTACCTGCAGGAGGTTGGTTGGTTGGTTGGTTTTTTATTAAGGAGGATTGATGGTTTGTTCAAAAGTAAATACAGTTATTGGAACATGTGTAAAACTTCTCGGTTTTCTGCAAAACACTCTCACACCCAGCCTACGTTCTCCTCCACCATCAGACACCAGGGCCTAAACTACTCTCCCACCCCACCCCACCCTACCCCAGAGTCCTTTACTTTGGTGCAATCCACCAACTCCAGTCCAAGTCCTGCTTGGAGTTTCCCCTTCTGTTTCTCTTTCCCAACTTCTGTCTATGAGTGAGACCATCCCATATCCATCTTTCTCTTGCTGACTGATCTCAGTTCACATGACTCCTTCAAGCTCCATCCAAGCTGAGGTGAAGAAGGTGATGTCATCATTCTTAATAGCTGAGGAGGGAGGTTTGGCTTTTAGTAGAAAGAGCAAGTGCAGGGAGAATGGCAGAATCATTCACTCATCTGTCAGCCCTTGATTTAACATGTTTGGAATCCAAGGGCAGCTCAGCAGGGGTCACTCAGAGGTCAGGCCTTTGGACCCAAGTGGATCCTTCCGGTTCAATCATTCATTAGGGGGAGTAACACTGGGCCACACAGGGCTTCCTATGCCTCAGTTTCCTCATCTGTAAAATGGAGACAAAGCTGCTTTCAATCTTGCCCAGGGTCTGTTAGAGAGCTGACTGATGCAGCTTATGTGAAGTGGCCACCGCTCACTCGGCACAGAGGAGAGAGCCACAAAAAGCATGACCTCACCCACAGGCTCCTCTTTGAGTGTTTGCTGGCTGCTCAGTTCATAGCTGGAACTTGTTGCTCCAAACTTTTATGCACATAAATTTTCTTGTCAAAAACAATCAAGGAAAGGAGGGAGGGACACACACGCACACACACACACACACAAAGAGAGAGAGAGAGAGGACATACCAGACACGGGGCATGCATGCTCTGTCACATGGACAGCTGTGGTTCCAGAACACAGTTCCACGGTACTTGGTGGTGTCCTGTGTGGTATACTGTCTCTCCCTCTCTCTGTCTCTCTCTCTGAGTGCAAAAGCAGCCCTGAATGTTCAAACGGCATGTGTGTGAGGCCCTGGCTCCACAAGGAAAAACATCATTAAAGGCGAGAGAAACATAATTGCCATGTATTTATTTATTTTTATTTTTCTGTTGAAATCAGACGAGGTTCAGTCGTAGTGCTAGGATTCAAACCTGGGGAGTTACTTTCAAACACCCAGCATCTAAAAGCCAAATCTACTGGCTTTTCATGAGGCTAAAAGGAAAAGGAGCTATGTGTATCTTATGGGCTAAAACAAAAAACAAACAAACAAACAAAAAACCCTCAGAGATCTCTTAAAAGAGCCCATTCAGAGAAAACCCCTCTGGCTGTGGCTGGCGTAGATGGACGGACACACACACACACACACACACACACACGCCCTTGTGTGCACAGGCTTTGGCCCCTGCTGACCTCCAGCTGCCCAACTCCCATCTACCCTGCAGCAGTGCAGCTTCCTGGGAAGGGCTGGACGCCTACTACAGTGTAGACACCTAAAGCCAAGGCCGCTGACCCCTGTAACCCCAATTCTACCCTGCACAACCCTCCTCCTCTTGCTTCCCCCCTACCTTCCCTCCCTGCAGGGCCCCACTGCAAACGCAGCAGCCAATTTGTTACCTACACAGGAAGGTCAGAGCCCCTCTGGCCCAGCTCTGAGCTCAGCACCAGGCACAGGCTGGGGCTGCCGGATGGCTCCCCCTTCTATGGGTTTGACTGGAGACAGGGTGGGACTGGGCCCAGGCAGCCACTTCTGAGGACTGAAGATCACTGTCTCCATCTCAGCCATTATGACCATATGGGAAAAGGTTGACCCAACTTGACTGGGTCTTCAGAAGTTTTTTTTGTTTTTGTTTTTGTTTTTTTAAGCAAAACCAGCCAAGTTGTTTTCTGTCTGAAATATCTCAAATTTAAAGTTTTATTGTCTGTGTTATTGACGCAAACACTCCAAATCATATATTTTAAAAAGAATGAAGAATAAAAGAGAACAGAGAGCTTGTGCTTTTGGACACCTGAGGGAAGGGTTTGAAGGAGGCCTTGGGATCCACTGTAGACTGTGGCACAGACAAGCTGCACCCTCATCAGACACCAGGACCGGGGCCCCCCCACCCCAGAGCCCTTGACTTTGGTACAGCACACCAACACCAGTCCAAGTTCTGCTTTGCGTTTTCCCTTGTGTTCTTATTTTTTAACTTCTGTTTGTGAGTGAGATCATCCATCTTCATCCTTATCTTTTTTGAAAAAGCTCAACTTTCCTGGCAAGTAAATGGTGACTTTAACATTGGACCTGGCATTGTCTCCAATGTTCATACATTCCTTCACCATGTTGTTCTTTTTCTTTTTCTCTCTTTTCTTTCTTTCTTTCTTTCTTTCTTTCTTTCTTTCTTTCTTTCTTATTGTTGCAGAGGTTTCATTGTCCTAGACCAACCTTTTCAGATAAAAAAGAAGGAAGACACCACAGAATTAAGGTTTCTCTCTGCATTATGGGGGGATGGACTTGACAAGTCAGTGCTTTGCCAGGTAAAATATTGCCAGCTCTGTCTTGTCTCATTTGTGTGTTTCTTTTCTTTTCTTTTCTTTTAAGATTTTATTTTTATTAATGAAAAAGATAGGAGGAGAGAGAGAAAGAGCCAGACATCACTCTGGTACATGTGCTGCCGGGGATTGAACTCAGGACCGCATAGTTAAGAGTCTAGTTCATTAGCCATTGCACCACCTCCCAGACCACCTTTGTTTGTTTCATTACCAAGGCCTTGCCACTCTGGGCTGAATTTTTCAGATAGAGAGAGACAGAGACAAAGACACCACGACACTTAAGTAGGAACATATATATGCCTTAGGTCAGATTGATGGGTTGAACAGTTCATGATACTTATATGCTTTCCTCATATTTGGGAGCTACTCTCTGCCCTAATTCAGCTTTCTAGGCATAGTCTCAATTGGCACCATCTTTCCAGACAATATTTTTAGTCCACCTGCATGTTAGCTAACAGGCTCAGGCAAAAATCACTAAAGTCATGTGCCCCTTGGAATATACCTAAAATAGACTTCCTGGCTCCTCCCCACACAAAGGACCCCTCGTTTCATCTGCTCTATCCCTACCTTTGGGTTTCTGTTTATTAAACAGCATGCCCTGCTTTATATCTTACCAAGTCGCAGATGCTACCATGGTGCCATACTGAACTCCCCGGGCAGATAACCTCACCAGTGTGTCCCAGCACCTCACTTTCCCCAAATTCCTATCCCAATGGGGAATGATAGAAACAGGCTGGACGTATGGATTCACTTGTCAATAGCCATGCCAAGAGGAGAAGCAATTACAGAAGCCAGATCTTCCACCTTATGTACCCCAAAAGGAATTTTGGTTCATACTTTATCCCAGAGGAATGAAGAATAGGAAAGCTTCCAATGGAGGGGATGGAACACAGAACTCTGGTGGTGGGAACTGTGTGGAATTGTATCCCTGTTTTCTTACAATCTTGTTCATCATTATTAAATCACTAATGAAAATTAAAAAAAAAAAAAAGAAGACACCACAGCACCTTGTCCAGTGTGGTTGGGGACTGTCTCGAGTCTGGGTGGGAAGCACAGCAAAGGAAACACGAGATCCAGTGAGCTATTTTGTCAGTCTGCTACATTGCCTTTCATTGACATGTGCCCTGCACTTTCCTTCAGAAACAATATAGATAGTTCCAAAACATCAGGTGAGGCTAAGAGTTAGAAGCAGGAAAGACACAAAAAACAAAACTCTTGGGGAGTTCACTGTCTGGCTACTAAAATATTCATGACCTGTCTTCCACTGGAAGAGAATTTTCATCTCAGGCTTTCCTTAAAGCAGGGAATCAGCAACACAGCCGGAGAGTCAATGTTAGCCAAATGCATGAGTTAGCTTTCTCAGGGGTTAAGTGTTGTGTGCTAAAGCTTATCAGCTTCCTATAGCAGAAACCTGGTGTGATCTGTCAAAAAGACTACTGTTTATCCCAACTTTCATGGAAGGTTTTACTGGAAAAATAATTTTTAAAAGTGATTTCATATATATATATATATATATATATATATATATATATATATTGTTAGTTTATTTTATGGAGACAGCACCACTGAGGAGATGGGGATGGGGATAGAAAGGAAGAGAGACATTTGCAGGACAGTGTCTCTGTTCATGAAGCTCATGAAGGTGGGGAGTGGGGACGTGAACTCAGGTCCACGCACACTTATTTTTTCTTTTTTAAATTTTTATTTGTGATTAATAATAGTTTGCAAGCTTGTAAGATTGTAGTTTCACACAACATCCAACACCAAAGTTCTGTGTCCCTAAACCTCTCACCTCCCAAAGATAACCACCAGAGCTCTCACAAATCTTAGAAACAGTTTGTCTAGGGAGTCCGGTGGTAGCACAGCGGGTTAAGCACATGTGGCACAAAGCGCAAGGACCAGAGTAAGGATCCCAGTTCGAGCCCCCCCGCCCCCAGCTCCCCACCTGCAGGGGAAGTCGCTTCACAGGCAGTGAAGCAGGTCTGCAGGTGTCTATCTTTCCCTTCCACCTCTGTCTTCTCCTCCTCTCTCCACTTCTCTCTGTCCTATCCAACAACAACGACGACAAGATCAATAAAAACCAACAAGGGCAACAAAAGGGAAAATAAATAAATAAACATAAATAAAGAAACAGTTTGCTTACTTCTGTTTTTTTTTCCCGAGTTCATGTGTATCAATTCTCTTGATTCTAGATATGAGTGAGACCATCTGGTAGCTGTCTTTCATCTCTTTACTTATGTCACTACGCACAATCACCTGCAGTTCCATCTATTTTGTCCAAAAGACACAATCTAATCTTTTTTTTAATTGCAGAGTAGTGTTCTATGAGATATCTATCCCATAAGTTCTTTAGCTAGTCATCTGTTGATGGACATTTAGGCTGCTTTCAAGATTTGGCCACTGTGAATAATCCTTGCACACTTTAACATGTGTACTCAACCAGGTACACTGCCTCCTGGTCCCCTAAAAAGTCATTTTTCAATAGCCTCTATTACTGTTGAGCAAACACTGACTCCCCCACCCCCACCCCCACCTCAGCTCCCAGTCAACAACGGACAATATTCTCTCCAAGGTATGAATTCTACACTTAGTTCTATTTCATGCTTCAGTCAAGGTGGTGTGAGGGACTGTGACATAAGCAGAGTCCTTATTTGCGTTTGCCTGGTTTCACCTGACACTTGCGCTTTCCTATCTATGAGGAGAAAAAGGCTACCAGGTAGTCACTGCTCTTTTTAGTCACAGCTCCAGAATAAGCACGCGTGGAGTAGTGCGTGTATGAAGATGAGCAGCCAACTGCTGCGTTGCGGCTGGACTACAGTGCCCACTCAGGCCCACGGATGTTAAGGACAGTCCCCTATATTCTGAGCCACTGCCTTGGGGAGTGGCTTGTCATGCAGCATTACTATGGCAGTTGTTGACAAATATACCATTTATCTCACCTGCTGGTGGGAAAGGAATGTTGGTCAGTGGGGGCACTTTAAGGCTCTTTAACCTAGAGAGGTAGGATGAAACTCCAGAGGCTTCAAGGAGCAATGATGACTCTTGTCACAGAAAGTCATAGGAGGGGCTGGGATGAGCCACACCTGATTGAATGCGCATGTTGCCATGTGTGAGAGGACCTGGGTTCAAGCCCCTGGTCCCCAGCTGCAGGGAGAGAACTTCATGAGCAGTGAAGCAGGGCTACAGGTGTCTTCTTCCCCTTTCAATGTCTCTTTGTCTCTAATAAAAAGTTCATAAGTGGGAGTTGGGAGGTAGCACAGCGGGTTAAGCACACGTGACGCAAAGCGCAAGGACCAGCATAAGGATCCTGGTTTGAGCCCGTCTTCCCACCTGCAGGGGAGTCGCTTCACAGGTGGTGAAGCAGGTCTGCAGGTGTCTATCTTTTTCTCCCCCTCTCTGTCTTCCCCTCCTCTCTCCATTTCTCTCTGTCCTATCCAACAACGATGACATCAACAACAACAACAATAACTACAACAACAATAAAAAGGGCAACAAAAGGGAAAATAAATAATAACTTTTTTTTAAAAAATCCCATAAGTAAAATGTATGAAAAGACAAAAACGAGGGAGTTGGGCAGTAGCACAGCGGGTTAAGTGCATGTGGCACAAAGCTCAAGGATAGATGGAAGGGTCCCGGTTCGAGTCCCCGGCTCCCCATCTGCAGGGGGAGTCGCTTCACAGGTGGTGAAGCAGGTCTGCAGGTGTCTGTCTTTCTCTCCCCCTCTCTGTCTTTCCTTCCTCTCTCCATTTCTCTCTGTCCTATCCAACAACATCAGTAACAACAATAATAACTACAATAATAAAAAAAGACAACAGGGCAACCAAAGGGAATGAATAAATAAATATTTTTTAAAAACCAAAAACGCATTAAAAAAATAAAAGACAAGTCATAGCACTGAGGAGTTGGATCCCAGCTCTGTCTCATGCATGCTATTTGAAGGTCTGGAGGTCATTTCTCCTCTCTGACTTTGTGTTTTGTTTTATCTAAAGGGGCTACTTTAGACCGGGGTAGCAAGCAGGATCAAGCAGCCACAGACATTTCTTGGTGACCGGTGTCTCAGGCATTGCTACGAAGTTAGAAGGTGCGTTCTGGTACAGCACACAAGTTCTGTGATTGATTATTGATGTCTGCCACAGGCACAGCGCTATTAAATTAAATCTACTTTGTTGTTGTTGTTACTGTTGTTGTTGTTGTTGTCATTCTTGCTTTGCCCACGGTGCACATCTGGGAATCTCGGAGTCAACAGTGCCAGTCTGCTGTCCCTATGACCCCCCCCCCCCCCCCCCCCCGGCAGAAACTGAGTCGGTGGGAAATCTGATCTCCTGTGAAAGAACAGGAGGGACCTGAGTTCACAGCGGAGGGGAAGTTGGGGTCACCGACATGTAGAATTCCTTGCCTCTCTTCCACCAAGGGAACTGCAGCTGTGATGGCGAGGCTGGCAGACTGCTTGGAGAGCACACTCCTGCACCACCCGGCGAATGGTGGGTGATCTAAGCTGACAAAACAACCTGGAACTTGAGGAATTTAAGTCGATCGGGCACACTTAAAGGCGGCAGGCGAGGGGAACTGGCATCTTTAGTCTTTCTCTGGGCAGGTGTAAGTCCTCAGGCTTGGAGTGATGGAGACCATTTGGCCAGGGAGGCAAAATCGTCGGAACCTGTGGCCAATGGGAGTGGAGTGGGAATCAAAGAGGCAACTCTCCATTTGCCTCTGCATTGTTCTTTGGGAAATTTAATTGGCTGTCCCCAGGGGCTAGTTTAGAAAGCATTTCTTTCTTCTTTTTTTTTTTTTTTAAATCTGCTTACACCTGCCATCAGGACTCTTTCTACAGTCGTTGGATTAATTGCCAAGCATCATATTTTAGAGAGGCTTAGAGAACGTAAACTCCCAGATCATTCTGCACAGAGAGCGTCTGTTGGAAAAACAAGGACACCTTCCCTCCAGGGTGAAAGACGGGGCAGGAGGAAGATGGTTTCCCGTGACAATGCCTGTTGCTCCCAGTCCTCCAGAACCCAGTTCAATTCAGTTGCCTGCTGGCTCTCCCTCCATGATGGAGCACGCAGACACAGGCAAGGACAATGACCTGACACCACGTAGACATTTGAAACATCTGTCTTCTTTGCTCTTGCAGTCCAGACCTGAGCACAGTGCCTGACTTCCAGAAAGATCTCCCTCACTGCATGTAGACAGAGTAGGAGTCTGTCGTGGCGGATAGGCTCCCAGATTTGTACACAGCAGGAGGGGAAGGTAAAAAGCCCGCCATGCACATTGGAGAGCTAACCTCCAATTTTCATTTTGATAAGTTAATCATCCTGTTACAGGAGGATTGTAAGCCCTGGGGCTAAAGGATCAGTCTCTCTCCTGAGGATTGTTGCATCCTTCACTCCAAGGATGGGTGAATGCTAAGACCTTTGATGTAGGATTGGGATGCTCTAAGGCTCTCTCCACCATCAAGGAAAATAATGGGGACCGGGCAGCAGCCCACCAGGTTAAGCACACATAGTACAAAGTGCAAGGACCTGCACAAGGATCCCGGTTTGAGCCTCCGGCTCTACACCTACAAGGGGGATGCTTCACAAGTAGTGAAGCAGGTCTGCAGGTGTCTATCTTTCTCTCTTCCTCTCTATCTTCCCCTCTCAATTTCTCTCTGTCCTATGCAATAAAATGGAAAAATGTTGGCTACCAGGAGCAGTGAATTAGTGGTACATGCACTGAGCCCCAGCAATAAACCTGGAAGAAAAAAAATATCTAGTGTTTATTTTCATAATGATACCAGTGGGTAAATGGAGGTAGAGTATTACTGAAGCATGTACTATCCTGTCAAAGGAGCATGGGAGAAATCCAACTCTTTGTTGAGTTATTGTAGTCACAACTTTCTCAGCCTTTGGTTAGATACCTAGGTAATTACTGAGTAGTACTCCATTGAGTGTATATATATATCCCATAACATTTTTTCTTTAATATTTTTAAAAATTTATTTCTGAGAAAGATAGGAGGAGAGAGAAAGAACCAGACATCACTCTGGCACATGTGCTGCTGGAGATCGAACTAGGGACCTCCTGCTTGAGAGTCCAAAGCTTTACCACTGCGCCACGCCCAGACCACATTTATTTTTCTAATCCAGTCATGTGTCAAAGAGCATTTTGGTTGTTTCCAAGTTTTTGCTATTTTGAATAAAGCTGCGGTGTGTATATCCCTTCAAATCAGTGTTGTTCGACCTTTTGGGTAAATGCTTAGGAGTGGAATTTCTAGATCACAAGGTATTTGTATTTGTCTAAGGATTCTGCATACTCTTCTCCATGATGGCGGCTCCCTCATCTCCACATCCTCTCCAACACTGGTCTTCTCGTGTTTTATTAATGGAGTCCATTCTCACAGATGTGAGGTGGAATCTCAACATGGTTTTGATTTGAATTTCTCTGATGATGAGTGAGTTGGAGCATTTCTGCATATGTCTGTGGGCCATGCGTTTGTATATTTATTTATTTATCTCTTCATTAGAGAACTGTCGATTCATATCTTTTGCCCACTTTTTAACTGGGTTGTTCTTTTTCTTTTTGTTGAGCTGTATGAGTTCTTTATCGATGCTTGATATCAACCATTTGTCTGAAGTGTAGTTTGCAAATATCTTTTCCCATCTACTGGTTTCCATTTTGTTGTTGTTGTTATTATTAGTATTGTTATTGTTCTTATTGGTGCTGTTGTTGGATGGAAAAGAGAGAAATTGAGAGAGGAGGGAAAGACAGAGGAGGGGAGAGAAAGACAGACACCTGCAGACCTGCTTCACTGCTTGTGAAGTGACTCCCCTGCAAGTCGGATGTCAGGAGCTCCAATCGGAATCCTTGTGCTGGTCCTTGTGCTTTGTGCCATGTGCACTTAACCCGCTGTGCTACCACCTGGCCCCAGTTTCCTGTTTATCTATATGAACTTTTCCTTTGAAGTGTAGAAGCTTTTCAGTTTAATATATGCATTTGTTCATTTTTGTTTTTACTTCCATTGGGGCGGAGTTTCCAAATACACCTTTAATGTTAAGGTCCTGAATTTGAAAAATTATTTATATATATTTATTATTGGATAGAGGTAGAGAACACTTGAGGGGGGAGAGGGAGATAAAGAGAGAAAGAGAGAGAGACACCTGAAGCCACTGCTCCACTAATTATGAAGATTCCCCCTGGCAGGTGGGGACCAGGGACTAGAACCCAAGATCTTGTGCACTGTAGTGTGTGCCCTTAATGAGGTGCACCACCACCTGGCCCCAGGTCCTGATATTTTTCCCGATGTATTCTTCTATGTATTTTATAGTTTCGGGTCTAATATCTAGATCTTTGATCCATTTTGAGTTTATTGTGATGCACGGTGTTAGGAGCATGTGGTTGACCAGTTCACCAAACCCCATTACGTTAAAAAGACTTTCTTTACCCCTTTGGGCATTTTTGGCCACTTTGTTGTATACTATGTGTGTGTACTTGTTTGGGTTGACAAATTTTATTCCTATGCTTAGAGTCAAGAAACTGAGCAAAGAATTGGAAGTGACTTAAAGCATCAAGATACCCATCAGACCTTCAATCACACCAATGTAAAACAGAAAAGAGTGGACACACCCAGCAAAATAAGGACTGCTAAGTTGATTTTGACACATTTATAAGATGAGATACTTTGAGCCATTAAAACTGTCAGGTTTTGCACATGTATTTGACGTTAGGAAACATTTATATAAAGTCTAGTGGGGAAAAAATGTAGGATCTAAAATTGTAAAGGAGGGAGGGCCAGGTGGTGGTGTACCTGGTTGAGAACACAAGTTACAGGAGAAAGCTTCACGGGTGATGAAGCAGGTCAGCAGGTGTCTCTCTGTCTCTTTCTCTATCCTCCTCCTCTCTCAATTTCTGGCTGTCTCTATCCAATAAATAAAGATAATAAAAATTTTTTGATTAAGTAGGTATAATCTTGTTAACTGAAAACATACATACGCCATATAAATCAGGTTGCAATGGACTGAAATAGCAGAGGCTGTTTCTAAGAGATAAAATGACTATTGATGTTAGTTTTCCTTTCTTTTTCTTAAAATGATTTTTTATCTTTAATTATTGGATACAGACAGTCAGAAATTGAGTGGGAAGGGGGAGGGAGAGAAACAGAGAGACAAGAGACTCCTGAAGCCCTGCTTCACCACTTGTGAAGCTTTCCACCAGCAGGTGGAGACCAGGTGACTTGAACTTGGATCCTCGTGCATTATAACATGTGTGCTCAACCAGGTGCGCCACTACCTGGCCCCTTATTATTATTTTTTCTTTATTCTTTTTTTAAAAAATATTTAATTTAATTTATTTATTCCCTTTTGTTGCCCTTGTTGTTTTATTGTTGTAGTTATTATTGTTGTTGTCGTTGTTGGATAGGACAGAGAGAAATGGAGAGAGGAGGGGAAGACAGAAAGGAGGAGAGAAAGACAGACACCTGTAGACCTGCTTCACCGCCTGTAAAGTGACTCCCCTGCAGGTGGGGAGCCGGGGTTCGAACCTGGATCCTTATGCCGGTCCTTGTGCTTTGCGCCACCTGCGCTTAACCCGCTGCGCTACAGCCTGACTCCCTTCTTTATTCTTTTTAATGTCAAATAAATTTTAAGTGGAGACAGAGAGTCAGAGAAGGAAAGAGACAACAGAACCTAAATATCTTTCAATGTGGTGGGAACTAGGCTATTTTTTTAATTAAATTTTTTTCACCGCTCCCATCACCTAAGGGTCTGTGTTCCCATCACCACCCCCAACAGATAACCATGATAGTTCTCCCACAGTCTTAGATGTGGGTTGACATTTTGTTTTCTTCTCATTCGTACACTCAACTCTCTGTATCCCACATCTGACTGAAGTCATTGAATAACTACCGTTCACCTCCTGACTCGCTTCACTGGGCATCATCTTCTCCAGTTCCATACACTTCATCCCAAAGGACACAATATCACCTTTTGATTGCTGAGTAATACTCCATTGAGTAGTACTGGGTTTCACACACAGTAGAATAGCAAGTTATCCAAATGAGCTCTTCAACACCACCACGATTTCTCTAGTAAGGGATCTCTACTATTTAGAAGCATGCCAAACATGACAGCAAGATATATATATATAGATAGATATAGATATATAGATATATATATAGATATTTAATACTATCTGTCAAATATACACTAGGTTTGAGCTGTCGGTTAGTTACTTTTTTTTTTTTTTTCTGTCAGGAAACATAAAGTTGGTTGGGGGTAGATAGCACAATGGTTATGCAAAGAGACTCTCTTGCCCCCGCATTATCATAAGCCAGAGCAGTGCTCTGGAAAAAAAAAAGAAAAAGAATGAAAGAAAGAAAGGGAAAGTCCAATTTGAACAAATGATGGAATGTGAATAAGGAAAAGAAAATGAACATGTGTGATGAACTAAATCAAGCACTTTAAATAATCGGGTGTCAGGGAGGGGCTGGAGGATCGCACAGTGGCGGCACATAGGCCTTGGGTGCACGAGGGAAGAGGTCCCATGTCTAATCCCCAGCACCAACAGCTGATTTGTGCTTAGGTTAGAAGGAAACAAAAACTAAAAAAAAAAAAGAAAGAAAGAAACAAAAAGAAAAGAAACAAAGTGATCAAAATGATCAAGTGTCCTTCCTGTGACACATACACATCCTTCCAGTTCATAATTATATAAATGTCTGGACAAAACTGGACAGAGATATCCAGAAATAATTCTGATTGCCTGGCACAATTATAAATGCAGATTCTGGAAGATTGAAATCGATCAACATTATCCGGATTGACAATGAGTCCATAATGTAACATAATGGACATTTTAAATGCAGCATTCATCTGCTTTAAAAAAAAAAATCAAAGTGACCCAGCATCAAGACACATTAAAAAAGGCCACCAGTTCCTGGACTATCATGTCCATGCCAGCACCTTGAGAGACACAGCGATGGCAGGAATTTACACAGCGAACGCCTTGCTGGCAGGCAGAAGAGAGGGTCAAGGATTTTGCTCAAGTTTGCATTTATTCCAGTGAAGGGAGCAGGATGACTTTCTCTCTCTCTCTCTCTCTCTCTCTCTCTCTCTCTCTCTCTCTCTCTCCCTCTCCCTCTCCCTCTCCCTCTCCTTCTCTCTCTCCCTCTCCTTCTCTCTCTCTCTCTCATCTCCCCCTCTCTCCTCTCTCTGTATCTCCTCTCCCCCTCTCCTCTCTCTCTCCCTCTCTCTCTCTCCCTCTCCCTCTCCCTCTCTCTCATCTCCCCCTCTCTCCTCTCTCTGTATCTCCTCTCCCCCTCTCCTCTCTCTCTCTCTCTCTCTCTTTCTCTCTCTCTCTCTCTGTCTCTCCTCTCCTCCTCTCTCCTCTCTCCTCTCTCTCTCCCCCTCTTGCTCACGTCTACCCTGCCCCATCATAGTTTGGAATTTACCACTTTGAACTGACTTTTTTTCCCCCCAGACAGAAATAGAAAATAGAAATGGAGACAGAGAGAAAGTGATCAAATAAGAAAAGGGGACTGGAGCTGGTGTACCTGATAAAGCATACATGTTATGATGCTCAAGGACTTGAGTTTAAGACCATCCTGTCCCCATCTGTGGGAGGAAGCTTCACAAGTAATGAAGCAGTCCAGCAGGTGTCTATCTTTCTGTCTTCCTCTCTATGTCTCTCCCTCGCCTCTCAGTTTCTCTCTCTCTCCTATCAAATCAAAGAAAAATAAAATGAGCACTGAGAGCAGTGGATTCATGGGGAGTAAGGGGTTATTCCAAAGCATAAGTTAAAAGTAAAGGCAGACAGAGCTGTTGACAACAGGCAAACTGAGTGAGTCAATTATCCAGAGCTTTTCATTCTAAACATTGTATCTTTGTCCTCCAAAAATAGGGCTGCATTCTGAGGCCAAAGCAAATAAATTGGATGGATTAATCCCTGAACTGAAGGCTCAAGAAATAATTAAGTCAATGAAGGAGAGTTTGAAGGTGCCTTCTTAGTCTGCTCTCCTCAAACGCTGTTTTTAAGCTCATTTAGAATGTTACTGCTTGGTGCCAGTACCTAGAAACTGCTATAAGACAAAATAAAATAAAATAAATTAAATTAAATGTCAAAACTAAAGAGTAAGTTTGAATTCTTCACTCATTCCAAATATATACATCACTTACCTGTTATGCTTCAAACCCAGATAAAGGAAATTCAAACCATGCTTAATGGGACTATTTTGTTTGAAAATCCCAACTAGATAGGGCCCATAAGAAAACAAGAATAGCTAAAAATAAAACAAAAGAAAGATGCTAGCAGATGGCTGAAAGCTTCTGCAAGAATGTCTTTAGCATGTTCAATTTAATTCATAGAAACAGATTTGAAGAGTTCTTAAAGTTAACTACATCTAATCTTTAATCCAGTAAGTATTTGTCAAGGAGTCCCACCCTGTGCATGTTTGACTCTGTAATTGGCATTTGGAGAGGTTAAGAACACTCCGGATCTTTGGTAAGTATTTTCTGAATTGAGTGCATAAAAGCAGGAAGAAAAAAAAGAGAAGAAGAAGAAGAAGAATGAACTAATGTCTAAAGGAATAAATCCCACTGAAGTCCTGTCTCTTTGGTGAAGAGTCCAGGTACACAACCCAGGATGTGGAGATGATTAACTAATGGCAAATAGTAACAAACACTGAACGAGAATTTTGTCTGTGGTCAACAGTGCTCTACTCTATGTCGGTTTACATGAGTTAGTTCATTCCATCCTCATGTAATAAATCTATGAAAGACATATTATTATTATCATCACCACATCACCATTTACTACTGAAGAAAGTGATACACAAAAGGACAAAGTGTGTCTCCCAAGGTCATCACATTAAATGGAACAGAAATCAAAACAGGTGTAGACTATTGTCCTATCTCTTCTTCCTTTCAGTTCTTTTCTTCCTTCCTTCCTTCCTTTCTTTCTTTTTCTTTCTTTCTTTCTTTCTTTCTCTCTTTCTCCCTTTCTTTCTTTCTTTCTTTCTTTCTTTTTTATCATTTTATTGGATAGGGTTAGTGGTTAGTACAGTGGTTGGCACTCCATATGACAGGTATCTACAAAACACTCTCACCCCCAACCTAGGTCTTTTTCCATCATTATGCACCAGGACCCCAAGTTCCTGTCTATCCTCTTACCTGCTCTCCTTCCCCAGAGTCCTTTGCTTTGGTGAAATATACCACACACAATCCAAGTTTTACTTTATGTTTCCCCTTTCTGTTCTTGTTTTATAAGTTTTGCTTATAAGCAAGATCATCCCATATTCATCCTTCTCTTTCTGTCTTGTCTCACTTAACATGATTTCTTCAAGCTCCATCCAAGATGTGGTGAAGAATGTGATTTCATCATTCTTACAATAACCGTATGAAGCAGTTCATGGAAAGCTAAGGCACAAGGAAATGATTTAGTGGCACTTAGACCCAGGACTAAATCAAGATTTCACCTGTCTTCTGTAAAGTTATCTTCATACTGAAGGTTATGAGCCTAGAGGAAACATTTGGTGGCCAGTTTAAAACTATCCCTTTAGAAGGACTTTGTGCAAGAGATCTCCATCTTCCTCAATTTTTTTGTCCCTTTCTTGTGCTAGAAACCCAAACCACACCTGAATTGATCTAGAACCATGGACAGCACCCAGATCTCAGGAGTGTCTTCTATGAATTTCAGGAGTGAAGTCGTGGTAATTTTTTTCCCATCACAAACAATCTCATCCCAGGCATTGTGGGTGAGGGCATAAGTTGCTCAAGTTGGAGATTTGTGTGAATTTGCTTGACATTACTTACTAATACCATCTATGACTTGGCCTTGGCTTGTCAGCCTCATTACCAGATGTGTCTAGTAAGTCATCGTTTCCATCAAGATGAGTGTGTTGAACTGACTAAGAGTCACACTAAAGGCTGACCTAAGTATATTGAAGTATCTGGTCTCCCAAATTGTTACCCTAAGTCCTCTACTCAACTTAGGCGACATCTTAGTCTAGGAAAACACTTCCCAAATTGTTGTGCTGCGCCGCAGAGGAGAGAGGGAGGAGATCTGGAGTAGAGAGGGAACACAATTCTTTATTCTCACGGGCACCTCAGAGTTGGGTGAGAGCGCAGTGGTTTGGGCCACGTGGAGGTAGCAAAAATGGCCACCTCCTGCTACGCGTAGCAGCGCTTCGTTCACCGAGGTGAAAAGCAGGCAAGATAGAGAGGGGCAAAAGAAGGGCTTTATAGGGCAAAAACCGGGAGTGAGGAGCCGGGACAGGATTGGTTGGGAAGGGTACTTTGAGAATATCATTTTAACTCTTGCAGGAACTGGCACTAGACTGAGGGGACAACATGGCGGAACAGGCGCTCCGAGAATGTCCCAACTCTCGTGGGAACTGGCACTAGCCTGAGGGGACATCTGCACAGCACCAAATTACACAAATTCCTGTGAGACATGATGTTATTTAGCCATCCCTTAAATCTTACTGTTTCTTCATGAAAAGAGAGATAGTTCAACATGAAGACACTCTTTTCAAATGGATGAGAGGGAGGTCAAGTGTCTCCAATATATTCTATTTTCTCACTGGACCTAGAAACTGTCTGAAATGGGCTCATTAGAGTCCTACTCCCACAAGACATTTTGTTGTTGATTCACTGAATCAGTTATTGACTGGACTTCAGTGAGATGCCCCAACCTCTCCTGCTTTATTCTTCCAATATGCATATTAAAAGCCCTTAATATGAACAAATCCATGACTTGTGGTTATTAAGCTCCTTTCTTTCTTGAGAGTAAACATGTTGGTGACAGGGACTAAGTGTATTTCCTCATCCCTGGAGCAAATTTCACATTTTATGGCATATGCCAGAAAAAATTTTTAAAAGTCTCATATTTTTAAAAAGTTTTTAAAATTCTCATTGGCTTTATCATGTTATTAGTGATGGTGACTGGCAGCCTTTCATTTATGTGTACATTCATTGGTGTGTTTTTCTGTCTACCTGCCAACCAATTAAAATATATGCTCATTCTTTCATGTGTCCATCCATCCTTCTGTCCACTGGTTTATCAATGCCTGTCCATGCATCCCTTCATTCTCCACACTCCATTGCTAAAGGGGTGACCTCACCCCATTCCCACTTCAAACAAAGCAAGAACACAAAACTCTCTAGAAGTGACCATTATGAGTGACTCTTCCTCCATCCTTCCTTCATTTTCCTTGTCCTACTTTTTCTACTTCACACCCCATGTCTCCTCTTCATGTTAGCCCACATCTCTCCTTCCTCCCTCGGGAGAGTTAGAGGAATGAAAATGAGATGACTCTGGAGGGCCCGAGAAGGGAGAAAATTGCTTGGTGACAGCTCAGTCCTGGGGACAGATGAAAACTTTAGCCTCAAGCAAAGTTCCAGGAAGCCCAAGTTGTGAGTTGATGGACAGTCTGACTTGTCGAGGGTGAAATCAATTAAAGTACATCCAATCCAGAATTCATGCTTTCTCAGAGTGACAAATCTATGCTGGAAACTGAGAAAGACGAAAGGAGAAAAAATGTCTTTGACCTCTTGGAAACCGGCTGTTCCTTCTGTCAGGGGAGCCAGGCCTGGAGTGAGATGCGTTCATGATGAATTAGAACAGCCAGCCAGCCACCTTCAACAAAGGATGGGGTGAAAAGGTCACAGAGGAGACCCAAAATGTGAGGAATTCACCCAAACATCAAGATAAATCAACTCAGGGGCCAGGCGGACATGTGCCCTGCCTTCTCAGGGCTGTCATGGGCTACAAGTCACGGGGACTCAATTTTTAACTACAGTGAACGCCTCACTTTTGATTCTGTTTGCTCAGATTTGGAAAGGTCCTTAGAAGACAAGAATCACAGAATCTGCCATCAGACTAGAAATTTGGAGGCACCGCTGCCATGAGGAACTCGTGACCTGGCGTGGGGTGCAGCTCAACGGACTCGTGACAAACAGGAGAGCAAAAGAATTCAGAAGACCAGAGAGTTCTGGAAATGTGACTAGTGCAATCTTACTTTTTTCTTTTTAATTTTATAAGTGATTTAATATTTCTTTACAAAAATACAAGGTAACAGGGCTATAACTCCACACAGTTCCCACCACCTGAGTTCTGTGTCCCTATTCCCTCCATTGGAAACTGCAGTTGTTCTTTCAAGGTTATTTTATATTTTATTTATTTTTCATTTGAGGGAGAGAGAAAGAGAACCTAGGGCAGTATTCAGTCTCTTCATGCAGTTCCACCTGTATTCTACACCAAGTCACTTCCTGCCCCTTGAACTGTTTTATTTTATTTTATATCACTTAATTTTGGATGGACTAGGGAGAAGATTGATGTGAGAGAGATAGAAACTAGAATGCTTCTCCAATATATTTACATTGTTGGGATCCAACTAGGATCCAAACTGGGGCCTCAGGCTTGCAAGTCCCATGTTCTACCAGTTGAGTTATTTTTTGGATACTGCCCTTTCTTTCTTTCTTTCTTTCTTTCTTTCTTTCTTTCTTCCTCTCTCTCTCTCTCTTTCTTTGGGGCTCAGTGTCAACTCTACGAATCCACTGCTCCCATGGCCATTTTTTTTCTTCTTCCATTTTTGTTGTTGTTGGATAGGACAGAGTGAAATTGAGAGAGGAAGGGGAGACAAAGAGAAGAAGAGAAAAACAGACACCTGCAGACCTGCTCCCCTGTTTGTGAAGTGACTCCCCTGCATGTGGGGAGCCAGGGGCTCAAACCAGGATCCTTGTGCTGGTCCCTGCACTTTGTATTATGTGCAATTAACATGGTCACCACCAGCAGCCCCTTTCTTTTTTTTTACTTTCTTTCTTTCTTTCTTTCTTTCCTTCCTTCCTTCCTTCCTTCTTTCCTTCCTTTTCCCCCCCAAATCTGTGACTCACACATGTACAATTTCACCATTTCTGGCCTGACTCTTTCTTTTTTATATATTTTTAATATTTATACATTTATTTATTCCCTTTTGTTGCCCTTGTTTTATTGTTGTAGTTACTGTTATTATTATTGATGTCATTGTTGTTGGATAGAACAGAGAGAGATGGGGGGGAGATAGACACCTGCAGACCTGCTTCACAGCCTGTGAAGTGACGCCCCTGCAAGTGGGGAGCCGGGGGCTCGAACCGGGATCCTTATGCGGGTCCTTGAGATTCGCGCCATGTGCGCTTAACCCACTGCACTACCGCCGGACTCCAAATTAAATGTATTTTTAATATGAAGACCTCTCTTCACCTAGAGGAAATTTTCTTGTTTTTTGACTGTTTTTGTTTGTTTGTTTTTGTTTTTCCTCCAGGGTTATTGCTGGGGCTTGGTGCCTGCACTATGAATCCACTGCTCCTATTTTTACCTTTTGTTGCCCTGGTTGTTTATCATTGTTGTTGTCTTTGGATAGGACAGAGAGAAATCAAGAAAGGATGGCAAGACAGAGAGGAAGAGAAAGACAGACACTTGCAGGCCTGCTTCACTGCCTACGAAGCAACCCCACTGTAGGTGGGGAGCCTGGGGGCTCGAATCGAGATCCTTACTCCGGTCCTTGCACTTGCGCTTTGCACCTTGTGTGCTTAACCTGCTGCCTGCATGACTCTTTCATAGAAATAGAGAGACAGAGAGACCTAGAGGGAGAGACACCATGGTAGAGGACCCTCTCATCATATCCTGGCATTTCCTGGGATACAAGCATGGCAAGGCATATGTCTTACCCAGTGAGATATTATTTCTCTGGCCTTATCATCATCATCATTGTCTTCATCATCATCATCATCCTCATCATCTTTAAAACAGAGACAGAGAGTCAGAGTGAAAGAGTCCACAGCACCGAAGCTTCCTTCAGTGTGGTGAGGGCCGGGCTCAAATGGGGATATTGTACACATGGCAAAGCAGCCCACTCTCCAGGTAAGAGATTTTGACAGCTCCTGGCCAAGACTTGAACTCAGACAGTTTGACCCCTCACTTTACACAGCACCATCTGTGCATCCTTGCTTTTTCCCAGTTGACAAAAGAACCAATGGAAGCTGAGACGATCAAGCAGGTTTTTCAGTTGTAAATGGCAAAACCAGAACCCAAACTCACATTCATCTCATGGGGGGAAAAAAAAAAAGCCCAGAAAATGACTGTTGGAGTCACAGAGTGGTGGCCAGAAATTTATTGCATGTATTTGCAAGGCTACATGATGTATGTGCTGGGAGTGTGTGTGTGTGTGTGTGTGTGTGTGTGTGTGTGTGTGTGTGTCTTACTGAGGTGGCATTGATTGCAAAGTTGTGCTGTGTTGCACAATGCATTGATTCACTGTGTTTTCTTTTCCGTGATTGGCTAAATTCGATCATTTCTCTTAATTTCTCTTGCTGCGTGTTTAGTATTTGTGTTTACCATTCATTTTGTATTCTGCAACTACATGAGACTTATTAACTCCAATCATTTGTCTTGGACTCTTTGTAGTTTTCTGTATAGGACTGTGTCATCTGTGGGTAGGGATCATTCTATGTCTATTTTCCAGCTTATAGCCCTTATCTCTCTCAATCTCTCTTTTGAATGGCAACAATCCTTGTCTTGCACATACTCTTAAGGAGACTAAATTAGTCTGTCACGGTTCAGTATGATTTTTAGCTGTGGGTTTTCTATGACTTTCTTTTCCTACTTTGAGAAATGTCTCTTTATTTGTCATTTTCCAAGTGTTTTTCTTGTGAAAGTGTGTTGGATTTTGTCAAACTTTTTTTTTTTTTTTTTTTTTTTTTACCTGCATCAACTCATTGAAATGAGCCATTGCTTCATTATCTTATGTTGAACTGCCTTTGGGATAAATCCCACTCGGTCATAGAATTCTTTTAATATGTCGTTAGATTTGGTTAGCTAGTTTTCTATTGAGGTTTTGCCTTTCCATTCATTGGTATGTACTTATGGCGTTTTAGTCTGGTTTTGGTGTCAGGTTAATTTCATTCTTTTCCTCCACCAGAGACACTGACCAGTGGTAGTGTGGAAATTGGAACCTGGGACTTCAGAGCCTCAGGCATGGAAGTGTCATGCGGAATCATGATGCTGTCTTCCCCCTATTGCTCAGGTTAAAGCTAACCTCAAAGAATACAGTAATTAGCATTCTTCTTTTTCTTTTTAATAGTTTGAAATGCATTTGTGTCAATTATTCTTTAAAGGTTTTGGTACAAACTCATTAGTGAAGTCATTTCACCCTTTTCTTTTTTGGTTGACATTTTTCCCTACCCCCCCCGGCCCCCCCCCTTTTTTTTTTTTTTTTTTTTGGCTGAATCATTCTCTGTGCTTGTTTTGTTTGAGTGTCTACCTTTTTTGGTAATTTTTTTTTTATATATTTCAAGGGATTTGTCTATCCCACTGAAGTAATTTAATAAGGAATAGAATTTATTGTCCTATTCTATTATAGTACATGTTGTTTCTGTAAGTAGTTTTTACTTTTATTTCTCATTTTACTGATTTGCATTTATTTTCTTTGTTCATGTAACTGGAGGTTTGAAAATGGCATTACTTTCTCCAAAGCACCAGCCTCCAATTTCTTCGGTATGGTTTCTCTGTTTTCTGTTCTGCTGATTTCTTTTCTTTTTCTTTTCTTCTAGGTATAACTTCCAGCCCCTCCTCATGTTGACATTTGGTTAAGCTTGATTTTTGTTTCCCTCTCTCTCTCTCTCTCTCTCTCTGTGTAGTTCTGTAAGACGTATGTTAAGTCATTAATTTGACGTCTCTTTTTTCTCTAACATAGATATTTGCAGCTGTGAATTTCCCACTGAGCTCTGCTCTCACTGTCTCCTACAAATTTTGTTACGCCCGTGTTTCTGTTTTCAGCCATCTCAAGCAATTTTCTCCTTTTCTTGGGAGTTGTTCTTTGAGCGCTCTCTTTCCTCCACATACACGCGTGGCTTTCCCAGCTTCCCTTCTGTGGTTAATTTCTAGCATCATTTCACTGTGACTAATGAAGGTAATTTCTATGATTCCAATATTTTTATTTTATTGAGACTTGTTTTGTGGTCCAAGATATGATCAGCCCTGGAGAATGTTCCAAGTCTGTAGCTTAGAAGAATGCATATTCTTCTTTCTTGTTATAATTTGTGTCTTAAACACTCTTTTATCTGACATGATTAAGGCTGTTCCAAACTTTTTTGGTTATTACTTGCATAAACTGTTTACCCCACTTTCTTTTCTTTTCTTTCTTTCTTTCTTTTTTTTTTTTTTTTTTTGCTTACAGTCTTTTTGCATATTTGGATCTAATGTAGAGACTGGTGTAGCTAGAGTATACTTGAATTATATTTTATATTTTTAAATTTTATTTTGTGGGCTGTGGGAGACTGCATAATTTCTTATTTAAATATTTTTTATTATCTTTATTGGATAGAGCCAGTAAGAAATGGAGAGGGAGATAGAGAGGGAAAGAAACAGAGAGACACATCTGCAGCCCTGTTTCATTACTGGCAAAGCTTTCCCCCTGCAGGTGGGGACCAGAGGCTCAAACCTGGGTCCTTGCACACTATAACATCTGCACTCAACCAGGTACACCATCACCCAGCCCCTATCATTTTTATTCTTAAGTTCCTCCATTACTATGATATTTTTGTGTATTTTTTTTACATTTTTTTGTTTTACTTTTTTCCCCTTATGTTGTTTTTAATATTCTTTGAATTTGTTTGATTTAATATTTATTTTTGGATAGAGACAAAGAAGCTACAAGTTTGGAGAGAGAGAGAGTCAGAGACAGGCCTGCAACACCGCTTTCCCATTCATGAAGCTTCCCCCTATAGGTGGCATCTGGGGGCTTGAACTTGGGTCCTTGAGCATTGTAACATGTGTACTCTACCAAGGGTACCACTGCTCTGCCCCCTCCTCTCTCTCTCTCTCTCTCCCTCTCTCTCTCTCTCTTTCTCTTTCCTAGATATATTTTCAGGACTTTCCCTGGGAATTCAATTTCATTCTAAATTTATAACAACCTAGTTTGAGTTTGTATCAACTTTGTTTCAATGGCACACAGGAATTTTGTTTGTACCCAGTGTTGGTCCTTTCATGATATTGTTATCTGTATGTACTGTGTGCCATCAGTAGGGATGTATAGTCATTTGATGCATGTGTCCTCTCAGTCACATAGGGAACAATGTAATCCTGTCGCCCCAAAAAGTTCACAATGATGCTAGCTTTTATGTATACTTAATTAGTTACCTTTATTGGCACTTGATACTTTTTTATATTTATTTATTTATTTTTCCTTTTGTTGCCCTTGTTTTTCATTGTTGTTGTAGTTATCATTGTTGCCATCATTGATGTCACTGTTGGATAGGACACAGAGAAATGGAGAGAGGACGGGAAGACAGAGATGATGAGAGAAAGACAGACACCTGCAGACCTGCTTTACCACCTGTGAAGCGACTCCCCGGCAAGAGGGGAACCGGGGGCTCAAACTGGGATCCTTATGCCAGTCCTTGCGCTTTGTGCCACATATGCTTAACCTGCTCGCTGCGCTACCGCCCAACTCCTGGAATGTTATACTTTTTATCGTGACTTTGAGCAGCTATGGACTATCTTCTCATTTTGCCTAATGACTCCCTTAAACATTTTCGTGAGTTAAGTCTAAGTGATGACCATCTCAACTTTTGTTTATCATGATAATACTTAAGTATCACTTTCATTTTTGAAAGTCATTTTTGCTGAATATTGAATTCTTGTCACTCAGATAACCTCCAGAGAAGTAGAAGGAAAAGCAAACACAATCTTTTAATAATTAGGTCTAATCATCCTATGAGATGGACCCAGCTTTCCAAATGGATCTTTTTTCTCTCCTTTCCTCTCCTCTCCTCTCCTCTCCTCTCCTCTCCTCTCCTCTCCTCTCCTCTCCTCTCCTCTCCCCTCCACCCTCCCCTCTCCTCCCCTCTCCTCCCCTCTCCCCTCTCCTCCCCTCTCCCCTCTCCTCCCCTCTCCCCTCTCCTCCCCTCTCCCCTCTCCCCTCCCCCCTCCCCTCTCCTCCCCTCTCCCCTCCCCTCTCCTCCCCTCTCCCCTCCCCCCTCCCCTCTCCTCCCCTCTCCCCTCCCCCCTCCCCCTCCCCTCCCCTCCCCTCCCCTTCCCTCTCTCCTCCCCTCCCTTTCCCTCCCTCCTTCCCTCCCCCCTCCCCTCTCCCCTCCCCTCCCCTCTCCCCTCCCCTCCCCTTCCCTCTCTCCTCCCCTCCCTTCCCCTCTCCCCTCCCCTCTCCCTCTCTCCTCCTCTCCCTTCCCCTCTCCCCTCCCTTCCCCTCTCCCCTCCCTTCTCCCCTCCCCTTCCCTCTCCCCTCCCCTCCCCCTCTCCTCCCCTCTCCCCTCCCCTCCCCTCTCCTCCCCTCTCCTCTCCTCTTTCTTTTCTTTTCCATCTCTCTTTTTTTAATTGCCACTGGGGTAATTACTGTGTTCTGTGCCACCATAACAAATTTACACACATACCTTTTTTATTTTTACTAAATAAGACAGAGAAGTTGAGAGGGGAGTGGGAAATAGAGAGAGAGCCTGCTTCATTGCTGTGCAGTTTCTCCCCTGCATGTGTGCAGCAGAGGCTGTGCTCAACTTGGTGCCTCACTGCTCAGTGTCCCCATATGCTTCAATTCCAACCTCAAATGTGATGGTGTGTGGAGTCAGGGTCTTTGGCGCCTGGCCAGTATGGAGCCTCAGTCAGACTTTCCAGACTCAAGAACTGTGAGGAAAAATGTTCACGGGGTTTGGGCGGTAGTGCACTTAAGCACACATCCTCCAAGATGCATGTTCAAGTCCCTGCTCTCCACCTGCAGGGAGAAAGCTTCATGAGGGGTGAAGCAGGGCTGTAGGTGTCTATCTTTCTCTTGCCCTCTCTCTCTTTTTTAATTTTTTATTATCTCCATTTATTTATTGGATAGAGACAGCCAGAAATCGAGAGAAAAGAGAAGATAGAGAGGGAAAGAGACACAGAGACTCTTGCATCCACTGCTTCACCACTTGTGACGTTTCCCCTGCAGACAAGGACCGGGGACTTAAAAAATGTTTTAAATTATATTTATTTATTTATTTATTTATTGGATGGACACAGCCAGAAATCAAAAGGAAGGGGGAGATAGAGAGAAAAAGAAGGGGGGAGGAAAAGAGACAGTCTCTCCCCCTCCCAGTTTCTCTCTGTCCTGTCAAACAAGGAGAAAAATGTTAATTAATTAATTAAAGAGAATGAGATCAGGATTCTGCTAAGCTCTAGCGAATGGTGATGCCAGAGATTGAACCTGGGACCTTTGGGCCTCAGGGAGGCAAGCCCTGCAGTCTCACACTAAGTTCTTTCTGGCACTAAGTTTCTACTGCCTGAGGTGGTCAATCTGTGACATTTTCTTCTGGGCTCTTGAACCAACTTAAACTACTCTATCTCCTCCAAACCCAGAACCTGGGGGTTCACAGCCAGTGTGTGTGGCTATTCTGGTCAAGCCTCGCCCACCACCACCACCACCAGGCAGAAAAAAAGAAGGTAGGTCAGGGCCAGGGAAAGTCACGAGTCTTTCCTACTATTTTAAACTTTTTCTTCTTTAAAAAAGAAAACAAAAAAACTGCCTTTGCTTAATTATTGTGAACCTTTGATATTCCCCAGAGTTCAGAAAAGAAAAAGAAAAAAAGGGTTCTGCCAGTTTCAGCTTGTTCTTTTTGATGTTTCTGTAGGACAGTTCCTCGGAGCTACCTACCCAATTCATCATTTTCACTGACATCTCTCCCAAGACAATCATGTTTGTCCCTTCCCAAGGGACCTCCTGGACCTCCCATTACTGTGCGATGTTGAAACCAAGTCAGAGATGCCCACAGTGCCGACATTTCAGTGCCTCGTCCCTTACGGAGGGTGGCCCCAGGGAGTTCATCTTCCTGTGGCCCCCTGAGTCATCAGTGCTGTTCATTGCCTGACCTCTCTGTTAGCAACCACTTTGCACAGCAAATCGAGCCAAGGCTGCTTCTGAAAAGCCATCTCTTTCCCCGCAGTGGGTTGGCCCATGGTGAGAGCCTGTTGGTATTTGTGAGACTTTCAGTGCTACGATAAGATACTCTCAGCTGAGGAGGACACTTGGACATGCCATGTCACCTCTCTCTCGCGCCCTCTCTCTCTCTCTCCTTTGTTTGTTTCTCATCCTCACCTACCCCTAGTCCCCAGAAACAGACCCTATCAGCCTTTTACCTAAAGAATGCATCAAACTGGCTAGACTTTTGCATGAACACAATGCACTTAGAGTCTCTCTCTCTCTCTCTCTCTCTCGTAGTTTTAGTTATTAATGATTTACAAAGTTCCATGTTACAAGGGGTATGATTCCATACCATTCCCACCTCCAGAATTCTGAATCCCCAGTCCGTGTATTGCAAGCTACAGTAGTTCTCTTAAGGTTGCAGATATGGGTTAACTATTATTTCTATAACTATCTATGTTGCTATATAATCCCCCCCTTTTTAAAGGTCCCATCTTCATTTCCTTTCCGAGACACACATGACCCTATTACTATATCCAAATGTCCCTCCCCTTTTTCTTTCTCTTTCTCTCTGAGTCCTGATGGAGCCTGGAGTTCAGAAGCCTCTTATTCACTTCCTCCTATCACTTCTCCCTCGCTGGAAGTATAGATCAAAATTATTTTGGGGATGCAGAAGGTCAGAGTTCTGGCTTCTGTAGTTGTTTCTCTGCTGAATGTGGGCATTGACAGGTTGATCCACACTCCCAGCCTGTTTCTGTCTTTCCCTAATGAGGGGTAGGGCTTTGGAGAGGTGAGGTTCTAGGACACGTTGATAAAGTTGTCTGCCCAGAGAAGTCAGGATGGAATCATGGCATCATCTGCAACTTGGTGGCTGAAAGGTGGAAAGGTATAAAGCTGGACAAAATGATTAATGAACAGGAACCATAAAGAAGGAACAGAGCTGATGAGAATGGGGATCTGGAGGTAAAAGAAAGCTAAGAAGTTCATTTTAGGCATGTCTCTAGGGGCACATGACTATTTTTTTTTGCTTGAGTTTTTTTTTTATATTTATTTATATTAGATGGAGACAGAGAGAAATTGAGAAGGGAGGGGTGATAGTGAGGGAGAGAGACTGAGAGACACCCACAGCTTTACTTCACCACTTGTGAAGCTTTCCCCCTGAAAGTGGGGACCAGAGCCTTGAACCCAGGTCCTTGCACAAGGTAATGTGTGCACTTAGCCAGGTGTGCTGAATAAGTAGGTAAATAAAGATGTAACCTATACACAGTGTGGAATGCTACTCAGCTGTTAAAAATAGATGTGAAATTCTTGTCCTTTGTGACCACATGAATGGACCATGAGGGGATGGTGCTGAGCGAAATAGATGGGGACTAGAAAGACAAATGCAAGGGAGTCGGGTGGTAGCGCAGCGGGTTAAGTGCACATGGTGCAAAGCCAAGGACTGGTGTAAGGATCCCGGTTCGAGCCCCCAGCTCCCTACCTGCAGGGGAGTCCCTTCACAGGTGGTGAAGCAGGTCTGCAGGTGTCTATCTTTCTCTCCCCCTCTTTGTCTTCCCCTCCTCTCTCCATTTCTCTCTGTCCTATCCAACAACAACAACATCAATAATAACTAAAATAATAAAACAACAAGGGCAACAAAAGGGAATAAATAAATAATTATTTTAAAAAGGAAGAAAGACAAATGCAATAGGATTTGACACTGTGAGTGTTCTTCTCAGGGCGTGCGGGTGAACATAAGACAATGGTGGGTTCCTGATTGTGCTGCAGACATTGGTGTAGGCTGACTGAGTGGCCCTTTAACATTAATGAAGTGGACAGAAAATGCAAATTGTAATTACTTGCATCTTCTCTAGAGACAAAGAAATGAAGTTATTTTAATTTTTTTCTTTCTTAGGATTTAATTTTGTTTCCTTCCCCTTGTACCTGATCTCACTTTGATATCGCAGATTCTAGAACATTCTGGGTATCTGAATCATGTCTCTAGGAAAGTGATTTTTGATGGTGGTGGGGCAGGGATGGTGGTGGTCATTTTGCTCTCCAAGGATATTTGGTGTTCTGGTGCTGTTTTGGGGAGGGGACTCTACTGGCATCTAATGGGTGAGGGTCAGGGAGACTGTTCCGCCTCCAACCTGCACAGAACAGCTTTTACCACAAAGAATTCTCTAGTCCAAATGCCTGCTGTGCCCAGGCTCAGAAATTCTGCTTTAGAGAAGAGACAGCAAGCTATGAGAGACGTGAACTCAGCAAGACAGAACAGACTTTTCAGTAATGTCTCTGAAAATATTTTCCTTTATTCCCCGCTTTCCTGTTAGCAAGTTTAATGTGAGGCAACCTCTCTATTCAAGTATGCTCTGGCCTGCAATAAAAAAGCTACATTCTTGGGCTTTTGGAAACTCAAATCCCAGATACACTGAAACCCAAACCACTTGCCACTCCTACTTTTCTCTCCTGCCAGGACATTTTGGGGCCACAGAAGAGGAGGAGGCAAACAGCGCATGTTTTTCATTCATTTATGCTGAAATCGTCTAAAGGCTCCTTCTTTTATGAGCCATTTGATGTCCAAAAAGCTTTTTGAATTGCATTTACAACCCTTTAAAAAGCTCATTCCTCTTCGAAACAGGAAGCCACTTCCTGAGCAGAATAAACACAGCCAACCTCTGGAAGATGGGAGACCGAGAAGGCACTCACTCCCTTTGGGGACCTCTGCTGGGAACGAAAGCTCTCACTGTCCCCCGTGGCATGCTGGAGAGAGCAGGGAGACATGGCCACACAGGACAGCAGGGGACAAAATGGGCTCCTTGCTCCATGGAGGGATGAGGCAGCTGAAAGTGGACCTGCGCCTGAAGCTGTCATGCTCTTTATGTGTCTACCAGTGTACACCGGATGCTGGTCTCTGTCAGCTATGCCATCTGGCCTGTGTGTGTGTGTGGGGGGGGCTCTCCCCTTGCAGTTTGTGTAATGAAACTCTGTGATATGCACACAGCAGTGAGATCACCCCATGACATATGTCTCGGAGTGTATCCCCTTCCTTGAGCGGTCAGGATTGTAGGTCAGAACTGACTGCACTGGGAACAGAGCATTCATGACCCCACTCCACCTCACTCTCCCCTGTAGTGGCCAGGACAGCTGTCACTCAAGGATAATGGCAGCTACCCCTCTGACCTCAGATAGGAAGTGCAGAATCCTCCAAGGCAGCTACATCTAAATGTTTAGTGCCGGCACGTGCACAAGAAAATGGGCCAATAGGTCAACCCAGGCCCGAATAATAGAGGTGTGACATCAGTCTCTCTAGAGCAAGAGATTTAATCAAGACCCAGTGACAGAAATGGATACAAAGAATAAAATGATGCAGAACTGAGCCAAGTGATGAGAAGGAAAACACCTCTGCATGTAAATCCAGTCAAATACAAGAAAGAAAAAAAAAAAAAGAAAGAAAGCTGGAGTTGAGAGTCACTTGTGGAAGGATGTAGGTCTGGTGACTGTGAGGTCTCAGAGTTTTTGTTTCATGACCTGTCAAAGCGTCTGACAGGACTCCTCTTCCCATATTAATCACGTTACTTGCCATCCTTGTTTTTGGCTTCTTTCATCATTATTATTATTGTTATTATTGTTGTTGTTATTATTATTATTATTATTTTTGCACCTCCAGGGTTATTTCTGGGGCTCGGTGCCTGCACTATGAATCCACTGCTCCTGGAGGCCATTTTTCTCCTTTTGTTGCTCTTGTTGTCTATCGTTGTTGTGGTTATTATTGTTGCTGTTGTTATTGTTGTCATTGTTGGATAGGACAGAGAGAAATGGAGAGAGGAGGGGAAGACAGAGAGGGGGACATAAAGACACCTGCAGACCTGCTTCACCACTTGTGAAGCGACCCCCTTGCAGGTGGGGAACCGGAGGCTCAAACCAGGATCCCTACCCCGGTCCTTGCACTTTGCACCATGTGAAGTTAACCGGTTGCACTATCGCCCGGCCCCCTTTATTTTTTAATGAACAAGAGTGATAGAAAGAGAAAGATGAGAGAGGGATGAGAGAGAGAGCAAAACACTGTTCAGCTCTTGATTATGGTGATGCTGAGAATTGAACCTGGGACCTCAAAGCCTCAGGCATGAAAATCTTTTGCAGAACCCCTGTGCTATCTTCTCAGCCCCTGCTTATTTCTTTTTTATCTGTGAGAAAGTACATATAAACCATCCACATCACAATCACTATCCACAGTTTCAATGCCCAGACACACAAATTCTAGAGTCATTATTTCCTAAAAACCCAAGATGTGCATAGAATCATCATGCACAGTTGAAGTGGCCAAATTTGTTTTCCTGCAGAAATCAATTAATCTTTACACCTGTGTGACTTTGAATAAGACAAAGTGTGGATAGTCTCCATTTGTTTAAAACGTATCTGTTTCTAAGGCATTCTGGTATGTTTCAGGTCCCCATAAAGCAGGTATTGTTAACATTATACATACTGGCAGCTTCAGATTCACCTCACTGGATACAGAAGTGGAAACACTGGAAGGTTCTCTTGTTCAAGCTACCCCAAAGCAGGTCAAGGACAGAACCAGGACTAGAACACTGACCCTCTTAGACTAGGATGATTCTATTCACTAGTCTTCTCAGTTTGGCTCTACGTAGTACCATGTGAGACTCAGGGCAATAGTGCAGGTGTCTCTGTGCCTTCCCAAGTGCAGAAATGGGGACTGCAGCCACCAAGTGACATTGCATTGTGAATCCCGGGTCTCTAAACCGGACAGGGAAGACCATCACCACGTCCCTTAACTTATGGATGTTAAGCTCTCATTGATCTTTGGTGCTGGGTCAGAGTCTGCATCTGAGGGCAGCTGCAGCCTCTTGAAATTTTAAGAGGCCCAGGGGAGCTGGAGAGGAAAGACACTTCAACTCAGAAAAAAGTTGGGAAGATGTATGTTCCCAGGGAGACGCCAGCAGATGGTTTGTGACATTTCTTCATGACTTCAATAGGCAGTTCTTGCAAGGTCTCTGCATGTCTGGTTGGGTTCATTCAAGATTCTAGAGTGAGTCCTGGGTGAGCGGATAAGGGTGATGGGTTGGGACAGTCCTTGAGCTGACCTGTCAGAGGTCACATAAGAGGCAGTGAAGCAAACAGGATGGCCGCCAGCTTGAGAATTCGCCCCCACCTGGGCTGCAGAGCTGGTTCTGTGGCTCACTTAAGACCGTGTGCATAAGATACTGAGCATATTGCCTGTCAGATAGTAGACACCAAGTAAACAAATGTTAGAACCAGTGGGTTTGTTTTTTTATCTTTATTTATTGGATAGAAACAGAAATTGAGAGGCAAGGGAGAGATAAGGAGGAAGAGAGACATTTTCGGGGGTTGGTGCGGTGCACCTGGTTGAGCACACGTTACAGTGCACAAGGACCTGGGTTCAAGTCCCCAGTCCCCACCTGCAAGGAAGTGGTGAAACAGTATTGCAGTTGTCTCTCTGTCTCTCTCCCTCTCTATTACTCTCTACCCTCTTGATTTCTGGCCGTCTCTATCCAATAAATAAAGGTACAATTTTTTTTTAAATGTTTAAAAATAGAGAGACACCTGCAGCCTTGCTTCATCACTCTCAAAGTTTTTCCTCTGCACGTGGGGACTGGGGTCTCAAACCGGGGTCTTTATGCATTGCAACATGTGCGCTCTACCAGGCGCGCCACCAGCCAGCCCCAGAACCATTGTTCATTTAGTAAATACTTATGGAGCACCAGTGGTGGGGCACACACTGTTCACAGCTTGGGGTGTCCATCTCATTTGCGATGACTGGCTTTTAGCTTGCAGACTTAATCTTTTTGGACTTCACTGGGCTGTCCTGAGATGAGAGAGTTCTCAGTCAGGGTGTGTACACAATGCTGTGACTGAACTGAGATTTCTACACACCTGGAATTCTTCCAGAGGTGAAGACAGCTCCACTGCAGAGCAGCAGAGGAATTTTCTGGATCCCTAAGAGGGAGAAGGAAGGGGAGGCACACGCACCCTATTTGAGGATCACTTCTCTCATTTTCTTCTTCGTTCTTGGCTACAGGAAGAGAAGTGATAGTGAATCAGACAGAGGGAGAAGGTCTTGGCCTGGGAGAGGAGGTCCTTCAGTCTATAACCAGCTATCAGCCTGTCCCCCTCCCTCCCCCCCCCCCGTCTTCCAGAGCTGCACTGGGTGGAGTGTATTCTTTTTCATTATTATTATTTTTTATATTTATTTATTTTCCCTTTTCTTGCCCTTTTTATTTTTTTATTGGTGCTGTAGTTATTATTATTATTGTTGTTTTTGTTGTTCAGTAGGACAGAGAGAAATGGAGAGAGGAGGGGAAGACAGAGAGGGAGAGAGAAAGCTAGACCACCGGTGAAGCAACCCCACTGCAGGTGGGGAGCCGGGGTCTCGAACCAGGATCTTTATGTTGGTCCTTGTGCTTTGCACCACATGTGCTTTTTTCCTCCAATTTTTATAATTCTGCTTCTTTTTTTCCTTTTATTTTATTTTATTTTATTTATTCTTTTATTTATAAAAGGGAAGCAATGACTAAACCATAGGATAAGAGGGGCACAACTCAACACAATTCCCACCACCAGAACCCCATATCCCATCCCCTCCCCTGATAGCTTCCCTATTCTTTATCCCTCTGGGAGTATGGACCCAAGGTCACTGTAGGGTGCAGAAGGTGAAAGGTCTGGCTTCTGTAATTGCTTCTGTGCCAAGTATGCTTAACCCACTGCACTACCACCCAACTCCCGACGGAGCACATTCTTATCTTGAGTTTGGACTAGCTTCCTTCTGATCAGTGGCAGATGTGACAATGGTGGTGGTGGTGACCACGGTGGTGGCGATGATAAAGAGATTGTAGATAATGATAATGATTGATGTACCCTGGGAGAAAATGGCGGTGTTGATGACAAGTGACTATCACTGGCTGGACACCTACTGACACCATTCACTCTGTCTATTCACCAAGGTCCTTGTGAGAACTCTGCAGATTAGACATGATTGTTGCTTGTGACAATGTAGAAATATAAGACTGTCCAGACACCCAGGCCACATTGACAGAAAGAGCTGAGACAAGTTGCAAGCTAAGACACCTACTCCAAACTATTCATTTTGCCAGTTAGATTATAATGTTGAGTGCATAGTGTTTGTCACATGCTTTTTAAGAACCCTGCACGCAGCATAGCCTTCAAGCTCTATTTTCACCCTGCAATGTAGATGCTAATTTTGTTTGTATCCTCCAGGCCCTGAAAGAGGGATGTAAGATTAGATAACTTGGGGTTCAGTCAGCTGGTTGGCTGGATGTGGCTACAAAGTATAGACCTAAGTATTTTGACTACAGAGCCTTCTGCTTCCTTTCTTATTTAAAATATTTTATTTATTTATTTATATATTGGCTCCAGGGTTATCTCTGGGGCTTCAGTGCTGGCATTACGAATTCACTGCTCCTGGAGGCCATTCTCCCCCCCCCCAATTTTATTGGACAGGACAGAGAGAAATTGAGAGAGGAGGGGGAGATAAAGAGGGAGAGAGAAAGATAGATATCTGCAGCCCTGCTTCACCTCTTGTGAAGCATTCCCCCTGTAGGTGGGGAGCCAGGAGCTCGAACCCGGATCCTTGAGGGGGACCTTTGTGCTTAGTACTATGTGTGCTTAATCGGGTGTTCCACGGCTTCCCATCCCTCAATTTTAATTTTATTTATTACCTATAAAAGAAGGCTTTATATGACACAGAGGTGGGGGTGCGGGGGGTAGGGAAACCAGAGCACCACTCTGCTACATGCATTCCCAGTGACTGAACCTGCAACTTCAAACAACCAAATCCATATCTCTAACCAGTTGAGCTATTTCCCAGACCACATATTTTAAAATTCTTATTATGTTCTCTTTTCTCATAAAAAGTATCTTTCAGAAAAGAATGCAAGGGCTGGGTGGTGGCGCACCTGGTTGGGTGCACATGTTACAGTGAGCAAGCAAGGACCTGGGTTTGAGCCCTCGGTCCCCACCTGCAGGGGAAATGCTTTGCAAGTGGTTGATGCAGCATTGCAGGTGTCTCTCTGTCTCTCCCTTTCTATCACCCCTTCTCTCTTGATTTCTGGCTGTCCAAAAAATAAAATATAGTAAAAACAAATTTTAAAAAAAGAAAAGAGTGTACAATGCATGGCAATGAATCCTTACACACCACCAGCAAATCAGTCCAATCTAGTAACCCACTCAGCTAGGCTGGTCTCCTGCCTCTCTCTCCCTCTGTCTCTCTCTGCCTCTAGGGTTATATCTGAGGCTCGGTGCCAGCACTATGAGTCCACTGCTCCTGGCAGCCATTTTTTTAATTTTATTGGATAGGAAAGAGAGAAATTGAGGGAGGAAGGGAAGAGAGAAAGAGAGAGTGGGAGAGAGATAGATACCTATAGACCTGTGAAGCGTCTCCCCTGCAGGTGGGGAGCAGGAACTCGAACACGTGTGGGTCTTTGCACTTTGTACTGTGTGTGACTAACCAGACGTACCACTGTCTGGTACCCGGCTGGGCTACTGCCCAGTTAAGAATTACCTGACATCACATCAGTCACACTTGAAAAGCTATCTTGCCATCTTATTTCCTGTGCTAAGACTCATTTCAGACTCAGATGACATGTGGCACTATTGGTACTATTTCTATGATTTCTCCCATTTTCCTAGGTGGGACAACTAGGGAACAGAGAAGTTAAGTGACCTACCTAAGGCCCCACAGCTCCCAAGTCACAGTGCTTGCTTGACAGTCTGACACTTGACTGCTTCCTAAGCTCCATTTCCTCGGCTGTGTGCCTAACCCCTACAAACAGAGAGCAATTATCAGCCCTTGTTTAGAGAGAGAAACTAGGACTCTGTGGATTGTTAACAAATTGCCCAGATCTCTGTAAGCGAGCCACACAGCGAGGACGCTATTAGTTTCCAAATGGACATAGCACATCATGATCCTAAGAGAAGCCCCAGGTCAGACTGACGGGATTTACAGTTAACAGTATTTATATACTTTCCCCATACTTGGGAGCTACTCTCTGTCCTGATCCAGCTTGCTAGTCCTATTCCCAACTCTGACACCATCTTCCCAGACAATACCACTAGCCCACCTGCATGTTAGCTGTTGGGCTCAGGAAAAAATTAGTAAAGCCTCCCCCTCTTGGAATAGACCTACCTAGCTTCTTCCAACATGAAGACCTCAAATCTCATCTGCTATATTCTTACCTTTAGGTTCCTGATTATTAAACAATTTATTTTGCTTTCTACCTTGATGCTTTTCAGCCACCAAGTTGAAGGTGCTACCATGATGCCAACCTGACTTCCTTGGGCAGACAACCTCACCAATGAGCACTGGAGCCCCACCTCTCCAGACCCCTACCCCACTAGAAAGAAATCAGCTGGGGGTGTGAACTGACCTGTCACACCCATGTCTAACAGAGATGCAACTACAGAAACCAGAATTCTCACTTTCTGTACCCTGTAAAGATCATTGATCCACACTGCCAGAGGGATAAAGAATAGGGAAGCTTCCAATGGAGGGGATGGGACACAGAACTCTGGAGGTGGAAATTGTGTGGAATTGTACCCCTTCTATGCCACAGTCTTGTCGATCATTATTAAATCACTAATAATTAAAAAGAGAGAGAGACCCAGAATATCTTTGCTTTGGATTTCAATGATTAATGCAACTGTGTGTCATCTCCCAGGAACCCCAAGATTCTGGAAGTTCCATCACAGGGGTCTTTTGCCATCAGCTCTCTGTCTCATATCTCCACGCTGCACCAGAGTCTGAAAGAGAAAAGAATGTTCTAGAAGAAACAACACTTGCTCTCAGGGATGGCCGAGACCCAGGCAGCACCTTCATGAGGTCGTGAGGAATCAAAAGTTTTCTCTCTACCTCAGCTTCATACCTACTCTCCCTCCCAGCCACCCCCCCCCCCCCCCGCATCTGGACCCGCTCTTTTTCAACTTTTCCCTCGGGGGACGGTAAATCTTGACTTTTTTCCCCCAGCTCCAGAGGATATGAGTTCTGTAAATCTTGGCCAGAGTGACCATCACGATGCATGAAATATGACAGGAAAGAGGCCAGAGGAGGCAGGGTTTCTGCAAAGCAAAGCATCCCCAGGTGGGAGGAGAGGTGGGGTTTAGGGGTGGGGGTGAGCCCCCCAGTGCTGCCGAAAGAGGTCCCAGTGATGGCCACTGACAGGCCCTAGGAGGTCCTAGGAGCATCATTGCCCACCACTGCATTTGGACAGTGTGATAGACTGCAGAGACTGGACATGGGTTCACCCCTGGCCCCTGCCCCCTGGCTCCCCAGCCTGAGAGACCCATCCATTAGGGCTGACAGGGCGGCAGGAAGGACGAGGCTTCGATGAGAGGAAGGACTTCCTGTAAGGAAAGGTGATTAAGGCCCCCAGAATGAGTTATGCAGAGAGGTGGTGGAAGCGACTTCCTGACTCTTAGAGCAAGATGGATGGTGATTGGCCTGCGAGAGATGGGCCCAGCAGCTCTTGGGGGCCCCTGAGCCCTCGGGGAGACAGACAGTACATCGACTGCGTTTGGTCTGCCTCTGGGCTCACCACTCAGTAGTGGTTTTGTTGTTGTTGTTTTTCTTTTTTTGCATTTGAGACTGGCTATGGGCCCATTGCCCGTGTCCCACGGAGGAGAAGAAATCTCCAAAGCAAGCATCTCTCCTGCTCCCTGAAGATGTGACTCAGAACCAGCTAGCCCTGACTTTGGGGGCGAGCCTTAGTCAGAACACACAACCACAAGCACAAGAACACACTGGGAAGGTCCCCACACAGACTGAGTCTAGCTCATGTTCTGACGGTGGCCTGTCTTCTCTCTGCTTACACCCTGGCCATCTTGCCATGTCAGTCTTCAGGTTTAAGATTGACGTTTTTTTGTAGACAGTTACTCCGTGCTCTGTAACATGGATAAGCCTCAGATCATGAATGGTGACTAGCTGACTTTCAGGTCACTTTCCAAACTACAACTAGCACTTAATAATCCTCTGAACAAGGAAAGGCTTGACTTTGCTTTATTTCCTTCCATTCATTTATCCATCCTTCTTCCCTCCCTCCCTCCCTCCCTTCCTTCCTCCCTTCCTTCCTTCCTTCTTCATCTGCTTGCTTTCTCTTCTTTCTCCCTTCCTCCCTCCCTCTCTTCCTTCCTCTCTCTTTCCCATCCGTCCTCTTTTTTCCCTCCCTCTTTCCCTCCTTCTTCCCTTCCTTCCCTTTGTTTTTTTCTTCTTTCTCTTTCCCTCTTGATATCAGTTTCTTCTTCTCCTTCTCCTCCCCTGCCCCACCTCCTCCTCCTCTTCCTTCTTCTCCTTCTCTTTCTTTATTTGGGAGGTGGATAGTTTACAGTACAACTCTTGCCTCACGGGTAAAATATCTCATCTCGCCATGAGAGGTTTCTGCAGAACACTTTCTGCCCAATTTTTCCATCATCATGTACCAGGTACCAGGACCTCAAAGCCCCCTTTCCCCTCACCAATCTCCCTGCCCTCCTTATCCAATTTTTCTTTCTTTCTTTTTTTTTTTTTTTTTTTTGCTTCTAGGATTATTGCTGGGGCTTGGTGCCTGCACTATGAATCCATTCTTCTTCTTCTAGCGTTTGCCCTTCTTCCGTAGCCAGTCAACAGCGTCAGGTTGAGCCTGATGTAAAGTTTCGAGACCTCCTTTGAATCTGGAGAGGTGGCAGTCGTTGACTATGTGGGTCATAGTCAGTCTGTCTAGCCACAGGGGCAGTTCGGGTCGTCTCTGGCTCCCCAGCGATGGAACATAGCGGCGCACCGGCCATGGCCTGTTCGATAGCGATTGAGGAGGGCCCGATCATAACGTGCTAGGTCAAAGCCGGGTTGACGCTCGCAGGGGTCTGTGATGAGGTGTTTGTTCTTTACCTCAGCTGATTGCCAACTCTGTTTCCAAGAGACTGGAACAGAGAAGTTCAGTGAGTCCAATGTTCCTGGCGGTCATTTTTTCCATCTTATTGGATAGGACAGAGAGGAATTGAAAGAGGAGGGCAAGATAGAGAAGGGGAGAGAAAGATAGACACCTGCAGACCTACTTCACCACTTGTGAAGGGACCCCCGCCCCCCGCAGGTGGGGAGCCAAGGGCTCGAACCGGGATCCTTGTGCTTTGTACTGTATGCGTTTAACCCGGTGTGCCACCGCCCGGCGCCCCTTCCCCAGAGTTCTTTGCTTTGATGCAACACACAAAACACAATTCAAATTTTACTTTGTGTCTTCTTTTTCTGTTCTCATTTCTCAAGTTCTGTCTGTGAGTGAGATCATCCTATATTCTTACTTCTTTTTTTGGCATGTCTCGCTTGACAGGACTCCTTCAAGCTCTAAGATGAGGGTAAAAAGGTAAATTCATCAGTTCAATTTCTCTCTTTCCCTTTGCACCAGAGCACTGCTCAGCTCTGACTTGTGGTGATGTGGGGGATTGAACCTTGAACCTGGGATCTTGGAGCCTCAGTTTTTGTTGTTGTTTTTGCATCAACGTTGTGCTATCACCCTGGTCATTAATCTATTTCATTGTTACGGAGAGAGAGAGAATAAGAGAGAGAGAAGGGGGGGTGAGCAGAGCACCTCTCTCAGCCCTGCCATATGGCGGTGTCAGTGATTGAACTTACGGAAGCAAGAAGAACGTTCTGTGCTGCTGGCTGGGAAGTGACCAAGAGGTCAGTGGTTCTCTGCTCTGGGGAGGGTGCGGAGAGCACAAGGCCACATTTGCCAGAACACTTTCAAATCCTTGTCCCTCATTCATCCTCTCTCTCTGCCTGAAAAAAAAAAAAAGTCAGTTATCTTCAAGAGGTGAAGCCCTAGCGACAACAGACAAAGATATGAAGTATACGATGTGTGTTTTGTTGTTAACTGAAGCGAACATTGTTCATTGTAAAAACAAAAAAAGTAGGGAACAAAGAGACCAGAGACACAATGTGCGTATATTCAGTTTTATCACAATATTATCAATTTCATGACACATGGATCTTATCACATTTTTTTTTCTAAAAAAGAACCAAAGAAGGCAATCATGATTTCATTTCCCAGAAAAAAAGTTCTTTCTCCTGAATTCTCCTGAATGTATATATTTTTTTTCTTGCTTGAATATATGAGGCTTACTAATTTCCAACCTCATTTTCCTTTTAACATGCCAAGACTGATTTTTAGCATATAAGTCCATATGAGTGTTGATGGCTCTGTGGTAATCATAAAGTTAATAAGAAGGGTTTCTTATGAAGGGCTGGCTGGCTGTGTACCAAAAAGAAAATTAGAATCTTCAAGTATAATTTCATTTAATTCATACAAAATCCAATGAAGTGGTCACTATTATTAGGCCACTTTTTTTTTTTGCCTCCAGGGTTATTGCTGGGGCTCAGTGCCTGCACCACAAATCCACTGCTCCTAGAGGCTATTTTTTTTTTCTGGTTTGTTTTTTCTTTTCTTTTCTCTTCTTTTCTTTTCTCTTTCTTTCTTTCTTTCTTTCTTTCAGAGGACAGAGAGAAATTGCAAGAGAATGGGGAAAACAGAGAGAGAGAGAGAAATAAAGAGACACCCGCAGACCTGCTTTACTGCTTGTAAAGCGACTCCCTCCAGGTGGGGAGCGGTGACTCGAACCCAGATTCTTGCACAGGTCCTTGTGTTTTATACTATGTGAGCTTAACCCAGTGTGCCACTGCCCGACCCCCTCATGTCACTTTCTCAGGAGGAAACTGAGGTTGACAGAGACAAAGTCACTTGTCCAAAGCCTGAGAACAGGTCAGAGATGGAACAGCAACTTGAATACAAAGCTCAGATGTTTCCTTGCACTCATTGCATTAGAATAAGGGTGAAGAGGCTTGGGGAGCCTAAGTTAGCCTCAGTTCTTCCCCTTCCCCTTCTCGTCCCCATCTCCTCCTCCTCATTATTATTATTGTTATTATCTGTATTTGTTGGATAATGACAGCCAGAAACCATGAGGGTAGGGGAGGTAGGGAGAGAGACAGAGAGACACCTGCAGCCCTGCTTCACCGCTCACAAAGTCTTCCTCCTGCAGGTGGGGATGGGGATGGGGTGGGGGGTCGAACTTGTTCTTTGTGCATCGTAACATGCATGCTCAACTAGGGGCTCCACCACCCAGCCCTTAGCCTCAGTTCTTAGAAAATTAATTTGTTTCCAGAGCCACATCTATCCTCCAAATTCTAAAGGACCCCATCACTGTATTCCTTCCTTAATAAACCTCATCCCATCTTCATTAATTTTTTAAAAAATTATTATTATTTTAATTTTTATTTCTGTATTGCCACTAGAGTTTATCACTGGGACTTGGGGCCTCCACGATAAATCTAGCACTCCTAGTGGCAATTTTTATTTCCTTTTTTCCTTTCATTTGATAGGACAGATAGACATTAAGAAGGGAGGAAAAAACACAGAGGGAGAGAGAGAGAGAGACTTTCTGTAGCCGTGCATTATCACTCTTGAAACCTCTCCCCTGCAGCGGGGAGTGTGGATTTGAACCCAGGTCTTTTTCACATGGTAATCTGTGTGCTTGACCAGCCTCTCCCCCCCACCCCCCAGCCCCCCCAGTCTTCATTATTTAATTGACCTTCCTTCTATGATCTCCCCCTCACCCATGGAGTCCAAGACAAATCCTACAACACACTGTAGTGAGTCTGAGGCCTTAGGCTTATCCCTTTTAGCAGTGTGACCTAAGGTCAGATATCTTCTTCTTCTTTTTTTTTTTTAACCTGGTCTCTCCATCCGTGTAGTGGGATTAAGGACATTCTCAATGATAAATGATAAAGTTACAGACAAATGCACATGTATTCACACGTGCACATGTAGCGTTTCCATTGCCTGCGGTGGCTGTAATACGCCGTTGTTATTTTTGTGGTTTAAAGCAACAGACCTTTATTCTCATTCAGGTCTGGAGGTAAGACATCCAAGAGGAAATCATATGGGGCTAAACCCAAGGTATCAGCAGGTGTGGTTCTTATCAGAGGCTTTGAGGGAAGACAGCTCTGTACCCCTCTAAGCACCAGTGGATGCTAGGCCAGCCTCCCTTGATTTGTGGCTGCATAGCTCCAGCGTTGGCTCCAGCCATCACACCTCCTTCTCTGTAGTCAAATCTCCCTCTTACTCACTCTATAAGGTTGCCTGCAGTGACATTTAGGACCCAGACAGAAATCCAAGGCTAATTTCTCTCTCTCAGGATAGTTATATCAATCACCCCGGCTGTGGCCCACTGGTACATAAGATCATGCTCACAGTTTTCAGGACTAGGACCTAGTTGGTTTTTGTTTTGTTTTGCTTGTTTGTTTGTTTGCTTGCTTGTCTGGTTGGTTAGGTTTTTGTTGTTGTTGTTGTTTGTTTGTTATTTTATTCAGTCAAAGAGAGAGATATCGTCTCAAAAGTAACTATTTGGGGGGTGGCATGGGGAGATGCCATTTTTGATTCTTCCAACTCACCTCAGCATTGATAACGAGAAAGAGCTGAATGAACTTCTTCGTGAATTTTATTCAAAAGAAACATTTTAAAAGCTACGAATGACTTAATTCTGTAAAACTCTTTCAGTGAAAATTCTTAAAGGACTGAAAAAAAATAGCCGCCCATTGAGAGACATTGGTGATGACTCCAGCTAAGGACTCAAGAGATGTGATGCCCCCACCCCTTGGTGTGGAGCCTCTGCCCCCCCCAACCCCACCCCCCCCCCCCCACACACACACTCACTCATCTTCCTTCCATTTCAAAGTCTTCTTGTCTCTTCTCTTGCTCAGAGGCCACTAGGCATTTTATCTTCTTGGGGTGGGGGTGGGGAGATGGAAGTTGTAGTTCCTTGGTTCACCTTCTTATTTTTATTTATTTATTTATTTTAACTTCATTGCTACCACCCACTCTTACTAAAATTCTAATACTTTCCCCCTTTTCTTCTGCCAAGGCAAAGAAATGTCTCTTCCCCAATTCAAAGTCTCTCCCTTTTCTGAACATCTGTGAGCAACAACATCCCTTTCGCCATTTTATTACTGACCTTGCACCATCAGTTATATCAAATTTTAGAATTTTTCCCCACAAGATATGAGCTACCTGTAGTATGCTGAAGGAAGAAATATCTGCTTATCTACCTATCTATCCACCTAGCCAGTTATCTATCTATCATCTATCTATCAATCATCCATCTATCATCTATCTATCTATCTATCAATCATCTATCTATCATCTATCTGTAAGTCAATTATCCATTCATTTAAATGGCTATTAATCTATTCATTCATTCACTCATGCATCTATCCAGCTATCCATTTATCCATCCATCTAATTGGGTACCCATCCACAATCTATTCAGCTATCTACCTATCCATCTCTTCACCTATTTTTATTTGCTTATTATTTGATAGAGATAGAGAGAAATTGATAGGGGGAGAGGAAGATAGAGAGGGAGAGACAGAGAGACAACTGCAGTCTTGCTTCACCATTCATGAAGCTCCCCCCACCCCCTTCCTGCAGGTGGGGACCAGGGGTTTGAACCTGGATCCTTGTGCACCGTAATGTGTGCTCTTAACCAGGTGCATCATGGTCTGGTCCCTCCTTTCACCCATTTTCACATTTTTTAAATTTTTTTATTTATTTATGCAAAAGTTAGGAGGAGAGAGAAAGAATCAGACATCACTCTGTCACATGTGCTGCCGGGGATCAAACTTGGGACCTCATGCTTGAGAGTCCAAAGCTTTACCACTGCGCCACCTCCCAGACCACCATTTTCATCTTTCCATTGCCTTCTGTGACCCAGTGTATTGGGAGCTAACCTCCTCCCTATCCTGTGTATACCCTTCCTTACCTGTCACCTTGGTGACAGAGAGAGTATTAGCACATTGACAGCGCTGAGAAGAGCCACCGTGGACATACGACTATCTAAAGTCTGTTTAGGTCTGTCTTGCCCAATAGTCTCCAAAATTAAATGAAGACTTGAGCACGTAACTTCCCTTCACAGAGCACCGTCTGAAACCTGGTATCACCTTTAGACAAGTCGTTCATTTCCTGAAAGTAATTCCTAACTGGGTCCATCACCTATTTCCTACGTGGCCTTACTGAGCTCTTTAGGCTGCAATTGTGACTACAAATTCTCTCTCCCCCCCCACCCCGTGTGTGTGTGTGTGTGTGTGTGTGTGTGTGTGTGTGTGTGTGTGTGTTTGCATGCATGCCACATTAAGCTGGTAATTACCCTCCCTCTAACAACCTTATATAATAAGGTGTTACTATCCCCATCTCACAGATGAAAAAGGAGAGATTTGGAGATTAAGTCATTTGGGTTTCTGGCTAAACCCAAGTGAGTGGCGGGTTTGGGATTTGAGCCAAAATCTCCACAAATGCAGATCCCATGCTCTAGCCACCCCAACCCCCTCCTAGAAGCAAAAAAGTCAGGACTTTGATCTTCCACTAAAATGGTGTCACATCCCAGTTCATTTCTTCAGGGAATTCCAGTTTCCTAAAATCATACCTGTCTTAATTCAGGAGGGAGTCTAATGTGTGTTTTAAATCCAGAGGAAAAGACCAATAGACCCCTCTCCTTTGGTGGCACTTTTATAAACATGTGCAAGACAGGAAGCGGGGAGCCTCCACCCCTGCCCCAGGGTTTCTGCGGACAGAACAAAGAGCAGGGTTCTGTGCCCAGCCAGCAGGCAGGCCCTGCCGCATGGGGTTGCTGCATGATGGTGCAAAATGATTCAAGCCCCCGTCCATCTGGTTTGTGTATTGCCAACGAGCTGTTAAAGTGTCAGGATTTAACTTCTCTGGATTTGAGGAAGTCTCATGAGGTTTTATGGAGCAGTTATGATGGGTGTAAACCTCACTGGTGGGACCTGCTTCTCCTCTGTGATCTAGAAGGCGTGTCTGGAGAAGGACCAGGTGAGAAATCAGACGATGGGGCCTGGGAGAGGGCTCACCCGGAAGAGTGGTCGTGTTATCCTGTGTGAGGACTCCGGACTGAGCCCCCAGACACCACATGGCATCTCCTTACAAAGGGGGAGTTTCCTGAATGTTGGTGGGCACTATAGTTTCTTTCCCCCCCCTCCACACACACCTACTTAAATAAGTCTGGCAGGAACTGTTGAATTCTGCAGGTACAGAGTCCCAAGTGGCAACACTGGTAGCAGAAAAATGAAGAAGGAAAAAGAGAGAAAGAAGAGAGAATCCTATCTTCAAACTCCCCTCACCACCACTTATAGCTCCATCCATCCATCCATCCATCCATCCATCCATCCATCCATCCATCCTTCCTTCCTTCCTCCCTCCCTCCCTCCCTCCCTTCCTTCCTTCCTTCCTTCCATCCATCCATCCTTCCTTCCATCCATCCATCCATCCATCCATCCATCCATCCATCCACACATCCATCCATCCACACATCCATGAATTCATCCATCCATCCACACATCCATCCATCCACACATCCATCCATCCACACATCCATGAATTCATCCATCCATCCACATATCCATCCATCCAAAACTTGGAGTCACTCTCTATTGATTAGGTACTATTGGGGGCCTCTGTGTGTGTGTGTCTCTTTCTCTCTTTTTCTCTACTGTAGTTCCTTCTCTGAGACAAGTGACAATCATCTTGCCTAGTTCAGAGACAACTGTTTGGATCTGAGAGGAAGTGACGGTGTGGGAGAGTCTGTCAGTGGAAGGGCTGGCCTTAACCTCTTCTCATTGTTTCGCTTTGGGGGAGCCCATGAGAGCCATGGGAAGCTCTTTTCTCAAGATCAGGACTGGGCAGAGCTTCTCTGCACGGCACCTTTAACCCTCAGGAATGACTTAGCAGGTGCTGAACTCTGAGCTGCAGGCTGGGCCCTAGTGGAGGGGCAGTGGCTTTAAAACAGGTTTGCAGGTGCTGCAGACTCTTTACGTCTGCGTAGTCTGCCCACCTCCCTTTCTGCCTCCGCTGCAGCAATGGCACCTATGAAAAAACTTGTGGCAAATGGGGGCAAAAAAAATAAGCAGGTTCTGAAGTTCACCCTTGAATGCACACACCCTGTTGAAGATGGAATCATGGATGCTGCTGATTTTGAGCAGTTTCTTCAGGAGAGAATCAAAGTGAATAGCAAAGCTGGGAATCTCAGTGGTGGGGTTGTAACCATTTTAAAAAAAAAAAGCAAGAGCAAGATCACTGTGACTTCTGAGGTGCCTTTCTCCAAAAGGTATTTGAAATATCTCACCAAAAAATATTTGAAGAATAATCTACGTGATTGGTTACGCGTAGTCGCTAACAGCAAAGAGAGCTATGCATTGTGTTACTTCCAGATTAACCAAGATGATGAAGAGGAGGAAGATGAAGATTAGAGCTCTTTTATCTGGAATGTTTTGTATGAGTTCTTGAATAAAACTTGGAAACCAAATAAATAAATAAATAAATAAATAAAACAGGCTTGCGAATCCCCCCAAGACATTTCTCAGCAGAATGCAAGGGTCTGGATGGCCTCTCCCTGAATATGAACCAGGCCTGGTGACGTACTTGGAATGATCAGAGCAGGACCCTGAAGGTGCTCAGTTTCTCCCCGGCTCTCTCTCTGGGGGATTCTACAGGGCTATCTGTTACTCCGTGACTGATTCCAACAAGTGTGTTTGCAGGAGGTGCACAGAAATCTTTGAGAGGGCACATCAGGTTTTGGCACAGTGACTAAAGCAGTGGACTCTCAAACACGGCATGCTGAGTCTGAACCCCAGGCATGACATGTGCCAGAGTGATGCTCTGGTCCTCTTTATTTATGGATAAATATATAATGTGTTTGTTTCTTTGTTTGACTTTGCCTCCAGGGTTATCACAGGGGCTCGGTGACAGCACTAAGAATCCACTGCTCCTGGAGACCATTTTTTTCCATTTTTATTGTGGTCATCGTTAATGTATTATTTTTGTTGCGATTGCTGTTGTTGTTGGATAGGACAGAGAGAAATCGAAAGAAGAGGGGGAAACAGAGGCAGAGAGAAAGAAAAACACCTGTAGACCTGGTTTACTGCTTGTGGGGAGCTGGGGGCTCGAGCTTTGTGCTGGTCCTTGTGCTTCCCATGTGCTTAACCTGCTGCACTACCACCCGGCCCCCATAATGTTTGTTTGTTTTAAAAGACAACCAGTAATGCGTGTATAGCTTTGACAAAGGTCCTCCTAAGGTGGCCTGAAATAAACAGGGTGATGAGTCTGCTCAAGGGTGGGAGCTAGGGCAGTGTTTTTTGGAGTAGGGGATGGTATGTGTAAAGAGGCAGAGAGAAGGAAGCCAGGTCGCAGGAAGGAATGAATCAGGGCAGGTGAGGCTAATCGGTAGGGGGCAAAGTCACTGGTGGTTTTCAGCCAGGCTGGACAGGAGTGGGAGGTGGGTCTAGGCAGGGTGAGTCCATGCTGAGGATCTAGGGTGGTAGCTTTGGGGGCTGAGAGAGAGCCCACCCACCAGGTAAAGTACAGGCCTTGCTATGATTACAGCCTAGATGCCACATGGGCATGCCATAGCAGAAAGGAAGACCAGAGCCTTGATGACCCCCCTTCCTTTCTTTCTCTCCCCCCATCTTTCTCTCTCTCTCTCTGGAAAAGTAATCCAGAGCTCCTCTGTGAAAGTCTCCAGCTCCACACTAAAAAAAGGCGGGGGGGGGGGGAGCACAGGGGAGGATCATAACTTTTGTCCCTACAGCAATGGCAGAATGTCAGAGCATGGAGCTATTTCACTTTTAATAGCCTCTATTTCTTTTTAACATAATACTCCATACACACACACACACACACGATCATGATTAATAGAACGATCACATTATATTATGTTATATATGACATAATATTAAAAAGGACTTTGTATCACATTTTTATAGCCACAAGCAGGAAAACAACCTTAACGTAGGAAATAGTGTTTATTAGTCAGCGTGCTTGTTGTGCGTGAATATTGGCCATACATATTCTGCTCCAGAAAGATTCTCTCTAACCATTCTCATTTCCTTCCTTCCTTCCTTCCTTCCTTCCTTCCTTCCTTCCTTCCTTCCTTTTCTCTTCTCTTTCTTTCTTTTCATTCTTTTTTTAGATAGAGGCAGAGAGGAAAGCAGAATGAAAGAGACCACAGCACTCCAGATAAGCTATCTTCCTTTGTCTCTCTCTTCCTATTTTTCTCTCTTCCTTTCTCTTTCTCTCTCTTTCTTTCCCTTCTCCCTTTCTTCCCTCCTCTTTCTTTCTCACTTTCTCTCCTTCCTCCCCTTCCTTCCATTCTTTCTTCCTCTCTCTCTCTCTCTCTCTCTTTCTTACCACCAAGATTTGGTGTCTACATGACTATATCACTCCCAGTGGCATTTTCCACATCTTCTCTTTCTTTTTATGACAGAGGCAGAGAGAAAGAGAGAGGGAGACAGAGATACAGAGGGAAAAGGAGAGATACCTGCAGCACTGCTCCAAGTGCCCCCTAGCCCAGCAGGTGGGAACCAGGGACTTGAACCCAGGTCTTGGTGGATGGAGACATATGAGCTCTGCTGGGTGTGCTCCCACCCTGACAGTCTCTGCACCCAACTCCCCTTTACCACCTAGAGGTTCCTGTCTGGACTCTGGACTCTGGTTACAAACAGCTGCCTGGTGTCCCTCGCCGGTCCCTACGTTCCTGGATTCCTGTGCTTCCTACACAGGAGTCAGGCTGGCCCCTTGACGCTGACCCGTGGAGAATGCATCACGACTGTCAGGGTCCTGTTGCTTTAGTGGCTGGGAGAGACAACTTCCCGTGAAGATGAATGGCTTTCACTTCCCTGACATGGGCCTTAACTGAGAGGGAGCAGGGGGAGAGGAGAGGCAGAGGGAGGGGGCAGTGGTGTCAGGTGTCCTCCATGGGCTGGCGGGGGGGGGGGGGGGGGGGGGGGTGTGTGGGGGTGGGGGGGGGAGAGGAGGGACATGGGGCTTATTTCATTCTTTTTTGAACAGGGCACTGCATAGCTCTGGCTACTGGTAGTGGTCCAGATTTAAACCCAGGACCTCTAGTGAGTTCTTTCTTTCTTTCTCTCTCTCTCTTTTTATTCATTTATTTATTTATCATTTGCCTCTATGGTTATTGCTGAGAGAAAGAGAGACACCTACAGACCTGCTTCACAGCTTGTGAAGCTTCATCTCTGCAAGTGGGGAGCCAGGGACTTGAACGTGGATCCTTGTGTGGGTACTTATGCTTAGTGCTATGTGCACTTAGCTGGGTGCACCATGGCCCCGCCCCCTCTCCTTGGTTCTCTGTGGCAACCTGTGTGCTCTCTCCCCTGCTCCCTCTTTGGGAATGTATGCTTGGGAATTTGCAAGGCTGACAAGCCCTCTCTGGATGGATGCTCTCTGCTCAGCTGCCCCAGTGTTCCATCACCCATGAGGGGAGCTGAAGGGGTGGGGGTGATTAACATGTATTGTTATCCCTTCCTACAAGTGGGGAAACTGAGGCATGAGACACAGAGAGAAATAACCCAAGATCCCTTAGTAAGCAACAGTGCAGGAATTCAGATCCCAGTAGGTTAAGAGTTTAAATTGGCTTTGTCCTCTTACAGACACAACTTTCTAGAATTCATAATCAGGGCTTAGGGGGAGAAACTACTGTATATTAACAGAAGGGTAGAGAGCTCTAAGAACTATGGAGGAGGCTGAGGAGGCAGCAGCATGGATCTGCAAAAGTCTTTCATGCCTGAGGCTCTGAAGTCCCAGGTTCAATCCCAAGCACCCCCATAAGCCAGAATTGAGCAGGGCTCTGGTCTCTGGTCTATGTCTCCCTGTATCTTTCTCTCTGTTCTCTCATTCAGTTAAAGAAGGTTAAGAAAATGAATAAAGAAGATTAAAAAAAAATTATGGAGGGGAGAGGAAACAGACAAAGACACACCGAAGACAAGTTAATGAATCAACTCAGGCTGGGAGTATGGATCCACCTGCCAATGTCCATGTCCAGTGGGAAAGCAATTACAGAAGCCAGCACTCCCACCTTCTGCATCCCATAAGGAACTTTGGTCCATGCCCCTAGAGAGAGAAGAGAGGAGTCGGGCGGTAGCAGAGCGGGTTAAGCACAGGTGGCGCAAAGCAAAAGAACTGGCATAAGGATCCCGGTTCAAGCCCTCAGCTCCCCACCTGCAGCAGAGTCGCTTCACAAGCAGTGAAGCAAGTCTGCAGGTGTCTATCTTTCTCTCCTCCTCTCTGTCTTCCCCATCTCTCTCCATTTCTCTCTGACCTATCCCACAACAATGACATCAATAACAACTACCAACTATGGCAATAAAACAACAAGGGCAACAAAAGGGAATATATATATAGAATAGGGAAGCTTCCAAAGGAGGAGATGGGACATGGAACTCTGGTGGTGGGAACTGTATGAAATTGTACTCCTGTTATCTTACAATATTGTAAATCATTATTAAATCACTAATAATTTTTTATAAAAACATCAGCCGTTCTTTATCATTTAAACAACTAGCTACCTTGCAAAGATTACCTGCCCCCACCCCCACCTCCCATCCTCACTACCTCACTACCAAAGGAACAGCAAAGCAACCTTGCCTCTTCCGCAGGAAGATGTCACCCCTGGTTCCTGTCACAGAGTAAACTCCGAGAGAGCATGAGTCATGCGCTTTGGAGTCCAAAGCGCCCAGTTAGGAAGCTCTGTCTTCCCTTTCTAACTGTGCAATGCTGGGCAGGTGACTCACCCTTGTTGAACTTCCATCTCTCACCAGTGAAATGCAGGCAGTCACAAAATCTCCCTGAAGCTGGTTCTAAACTTCTTATTCGCATTTTGTTTTTCCTTCAAGGTTATCACTGGAGTTTGGTGATTACGCTATGAATCTTCAGCTCCTGGTATCCATCCATTTTCTTTCTTTCCCCTCCTTTTTCTCCTTGCACATCATTTGATAGGACAGAGAAAAATTAAGAAGCAAAGGGAAACAGAGAAGGAGAGAGGAAGATAGACACACCTGCAGACCTGCTTCACTGCTTTGAAGCATCCCCCAGTGCAGGTGGGGAAACCGGGGGTTCAAACCCTGCACAGGGCCTTGCGCATTGTACTATGTGCTTAATTGGCTGTACCATGGCTCAGCCCATGGCTTTTAAAAAAATATTTATTTATTCATTTATTTATTCCTTTTTGTTGCCCTTGTTGGTTTTTTTAATTATTGTAGTTATTATTGATGTTATTGTTGTTGGATAGCACAGAGAAAAATGTTAAGAGGAGGGGAAGACAAAGAGGGGGAGAGAAAGATAGACACCTGCAGACCTGCTCTACCGCTTGTGAAGTGACTCCCCTACAGGTGGGGAGTCGGGGGCTCGAACCGGGATCCTTACACAGGTTCTTGCGCTTTGCGCCACGTGCGCTTAACCCACTCTGCTACCTCTTGAATCCCTTGTTTTTGTTTTGAAACAGAGAGAAACCAGTGGACAGTTTAGCTCTGTTATATGCTGCCCTGGGAATTGAACCTGGAGCCTCAGATGTTCATGTCCTATGCTGTAAAGCTGCATGTACCAATATCTCTGCCTGTTGCTGGAACTATGTAAAATGGTCCAGGAAGTTCCTGGCACCTAGTGGAAGCTGAATGACATCGATTATCCTAAAGCTCCACAGCTTCCAATTTCTGGACTGAGACCTTCTAACTCTCTTGTCTCTTCTGGGTACAGTCTTCTAAAGATTGTCCTGAAAATAAGATCTTTCCTTGGAGAAATGGCAGTATTGCTTTAAGAGATTCACAGATGCTTTGATTCCAACAATATTTACAGAGAGAGGTGGCACTGTTCTTCTGATCCAAAAGATCAAACAACAAACCTGTTATTATTCTGTGTACATTTTCAAGAAAATGGTCTCAATTTGTGTGTTTAAAGGCACTGAAGGAAAGCAGTGCCTCATTTGAAAACACAAAGAAAATTCACTCAGCACCGCCATCTGCTTCTTTTATGACTTGAACAGTCAGGGAATCTTTTGGCATGCAAACTGGCCATTCCCCACACATCAGTCAACCTGGTTCTTTCCTAACTCTTGAATGGCATTTGGTGTCTGACACTAAGAGCAGAGCCGGCCCAGCAAAGAGCCCATATCACAGACTGGCTAGTCCTTAATCCAACAATCAGTTGATTCCACTTCCCTGTGGAACAACCTGCATTCAGAAAAGACCTGTGTGCAGCAAAGAAGATAAATAAATAAATAAATAAATAAATAAATAAATAAATAAATAAATAAATAAAGCAGGTGGGTATAGAGACACAGAAGACACGTCCAAAGAAACAGAGGGCAAAGGAAGTTGGTCTATGTTTCATGATCTACAGTTTCCTCTTAATACCAAGCATATGACTTAATCTTTCCAAACCTCAATTAACTCATTTAAAAATATGGCAAGAGGATGCCCACCTTAGGAAACTCCCAGCAAGGCTTAAATGAAAATGAATCTGTGGGGTCGAGTATGAGCTCTGGTACATATGTAATAGGTTCTCAGTCTCCCCACTGGATTTATAAGCACATTCTTATTTTATTTTATTTTATTTTTATTTATAAAAAGGAAACACTGACAAAACCATAGGAGAAAAGGGGTACAACTCCACACAATTCCCACCACCAGAACTCCGTATCCCACCCCCTCCCTTGATAGCTTTCCTATTCTTTAACCTACGACTCAGTATTTATTTGGGGCTTCAGAAACAATTCAATAGCACAACCTCTTAAGTCATTTGCAGTGTATTCTTGGGTAGGAGATGTTTCTATATTCAAAAGGTCTGGGCGGGGGGAAGGCTATGTCTACTTATGCAGATGAGACCTTTATTCAGTACGGTTCTGATTGGTGACAACTTCATCAAGTTGTGATTGACCAAGCCTGGGCTTGCAAAATGGGTGGGGATATGACTGTTTATGCTAATAATGTTTTCGGTCAGCACCATTCTGATTGGTGTAAACGGCATCACCAGGTGATGAATCAATCCTGAGAGTCCTTGGACTTGACTGGCCCCTGACATTCCTAGCATGTTCTCCCAGCTCTGCATAGTTTTACCTAGATTCTGGAGGGCTCGCTATCCATGTGTGTTTGTTGTAACTACTTAGATAATTTAGAAAACATTAGCAAGACTCACTTCAGGGCAGGGTAGGTTGAGATAATTCACTGGGTGGGGCTGTACCTTGTCTTATGTGCTTCCCAAGTACAAACCCCAGCACCACATGAGAATACCACAATGGTACTAGGGCAGCTCTGGTGCTGTGATATCTCTCTCTCCTTTCTGAATGAAGAAGTTGACCTGAGAATGGTGAAATCATGCATGAATGAGGTTTTGGCTCAAAAAAAAAAAAAAAAAACACAATGGTTATGCAAAGAAGCTTTCATGCCTGAAGTTCCAAAGTCTGAGGTTCAATCCCCTGCACCATCATAAGCCAGAGCTGGGCAGCGCTCTGGTAAAAATAAATAAATAAAAAGACACTTCACAAGTGGTGAAGCAGGCTGCAGGCGTCTATCTTTCTCTCCCCCTCTCTATCTTCCCCTCCTCTCTCCATTTCTCTCTCTGTTTCTCTCTGTCCTATCCAACAGTAGCAATGGCAACAATAACATTAACAACAAAGGCAACAAAATAGCAAAAAAAAAAAAAAAAATAGCCTCCAGGAGCAGTGGATTCCCAGTGCAGGCACGAGCCTCGGTGATAACCCTGGAGGCAAAAAAAAGACAAAGAAAAAGAAAAGAGAGAAAGAAATCTCCATCTCTCCAGTGTTCAAAGAATCCAGTTCAGATTATGTAAATGTCTCAGGCATGTGCAGTAACTAGGGGATGTGCATACTACATACACCTCAGCTCACTGGCCCATCAGACTTAACTTACAAGATCCAGAGATGAAGTTCCTACTTACAGGTGGCAAAACAGCCTACGGACAGACTGGCAGCAGGAATCTGTCTTTCTCCTTCTTGCTCCCCACTTCCCTGGTGATCAATCTCTGGCTTCTGAGATGCAGCATCTTCTGCCTTCTTTGACTTCCAACTCCTGGCAAGCTGCCTACAGGCATGGTGGTCAGTTAACTATCAAAGAAATCCCTCCAAGCTTGCATTAAGTAATTAATTAATTAGTTCATTTATTCATTTTATACCAGGATTATAGCTGGAGCTTGTTGCAGGCGTTACCAATCTACCACTCCAAGAGGTTCTTTTAAAAAAATATTTATTTATTTATTCCCCTTTATTGCCCTTGCTGTTTTATTGTTGTAGTCATTATTGATGTCATTGTTGTTGGATAGGACAGACAGAAATGGAAAGAGGAGGGGAAGACAGAGGGGGGGAGAGAAAGACAGACACCTGCAGACTTGCTTCACCGCCTGTGAAGCGACTCCCCTGCAGGTGAGGAGCCGGGGGCTCGAACCAGGATCCTTATGCCGGTCCTTGCGCTTTGCGCCACCAGTGCTTAACTCATTGCACTACAGCCCGACTCCCTTCTCTTTTTTTTTTTTAAATGTCTATTTTATTTGATAGGACAGAGAGAAATTGAGAGAGGAAAGGAAGATAGAGAGGGAGAAAGAGAGACTTGCTTCACCAATCCTGAAGAGTCCTCCTTGCTGGTGTAGAGCGGGGACTCAAACTCAGGTCTTTGCCATCCACGGCCATGTGTGCACTTAACTGGGTGCATCACAGTCCAGCCCGTAAGCTTGTGTTTATTATCCCCAGGGCTGGAGAGAGAATACAAAACTAGATCATGAGATTTGCAAGCCTGAGGCCATAGAGGCCCCACTTCAATCCCCAGCACTGCCCCACATGACAGCTGTGCGGTGCTCTGTTCTCATTCTCCTGCACGGTTGCTAGCTCTCATAAAAATAATAATAAAAAATACCTACAAGGACGGGCATAAGGATCCCAGTTCAAGCCCCTGGCTCCCCACCTGCAAGGAAGTCGCTTCACAGGCGGTGAAGCAAGTCTGCAGGTGTCTGTCTTTCTCTCCTCCTCTCTGTCTCCCCCTCCTCTCTCCATTTCTCTCTGTCCTATCCAACAATGAAGGCAACAATAATAACTACAGCAATAATACAACAAGGGCAACAAAAGGGAATACATAAATAAATATAAAATAAATACATAAAATATAAATAATCTAAAAAAATTGTTATAACCAATGTCTAGAGAGGGAATGTAAGATCAAAACGGTAAGAGGACCTGCCCTAAATTGAGCAGTTGATTGACTGTGATGGCTAGGATTTGAACTCAGTTCTTTCTGGTTCGAGTCTCTGGAGGTTCTCTTACTTCCTGGGAGCACAGCTGTTCTCTCGGCTCAGCTCCACAGTGATCACACAAACAGGCAGGCATCTAGTCCACAGTTCCCCACAAGCCCCTGCAATGCAGCTCCAGACTTTTCAAAGATATTGAAACCTGAACAGCATTATGCCCAACCTGCTCCCCAAGTGAAATGGATGCCCAAGCTGTGTCCGAGACTGACGCCACGCACGTATCGGCTAGTCTCTCACTCTTCATGAACACAGAGAAGACCTGATTCGATCTGGTCAAATCCATTTTGTAAAACATGTTTCACTCTGCCCTGTTTCTGCCAACCCTCCCCCCCACCTCCCAACCCCCTGCACTGTGAGGGCTGCCGGCACGGCTCAGGGAGGGGAAGAGAAAGGCAACAGATACCGCGATTTAATTTTTCAAGTAACACTGTTCAAATAAAAATACATTTGTTCGAATGAGATTGCTCCAAAACAGCGTTTGCATTGATGGCTCTGGGAGTAATTGTATTAGCTGGAGCATATTTTTCATCGGGAGGCAGGAAAAGAGGGTGAGAGAGGGAGGGAGAGAGAGAAGGAGGGAAGGAGGGAGAACTGAAAGCTGAATGTAACCTTATGGAACAGCCCCCCCAAAAAAACAATCAGATGTTTTAACCCATTTTGTCTCAGGATTGTCCGCTTGGGCCATTAACTCTTCTAGTGTCTGATTGGGAATTGGACACAGTGGGGCTCTGGGGTCCTGTCAGGGGGCTGTGCTAGCTGGGTAGATAGGTAGGCCAGGGTCAGAAGAGAAGAGCATCTTCTGGGATGCAGGGGTCTTTCATTGATTTTGGAGAGACAGCCAGCTTGAGAAGACACTGTGTTCACACGCCTGCACGCGCGCGTGCACACACACACACAGGTTTAAGAATGTATGTGTACAATGTAATATCATGCTTACATGTGCACCATATGCTGACACACATGTATCAGAAATGGGAATACACATGCATATAGACACAAATGAATACTTGCATATAACTTTGGATGAAATCATTAGATTGAGGGTCCCTCTTTATTTAATTTTTTTTTAATCTTTATTTGATAGAAAACGAAATTGAGAGGGAAGGAGGTGATAGAGAGGGAGAGAGACAGAGAGATACCTGCAGCCCTGAGTCACCACTCGCAAAGCTTTCCCCCTGCAGGTGGGGACCGAGAGGCTCGAACCCTGGTCTTTGCACTTTGTAACGTGTGCTTAACTAGGTGAGTAGTCTGTTGGCAGCGGCTTGACACCATGCCCACGTGACATCTCTGTGGCAGGACCCAGTCAGGTTTCTCAGCCTCACACACGTGAATGTTGGAGAAGGGTCGATGATCAGACTTCACCAGCATTCATTTCGCCTCCAGTCTCCCTGCCACTGGTCTGAGTTTGGGGGGGCGGTGCCCCAAATATGTTTTCATGAATGAATTGTTTATTTATTTATTGCCAGGGTTATAGCTAGGCCTCAGCGCCTGCATGACAAATCCATTGCTCCTGGCAACCATCTTTTTCTTTTTCTTTCTTTTCCTCCTTCTGATAGTGACATCAAGAAATTGAGAGGGGAGGGGTGCAGAGAGAGACAGAGAGAGAGAGAGAGAGAGAGAGAGAGAGAGAGACACCTGCAGTACTCCTCCACCGCTAGCAAAGCTTCTACTCCCTGTAGGGGAGGTAGGGACCAGAGGCTTGAACCTGGGTCCTTGTGCACTGTAATGTGTGTGCTCAACCAGGTGTGTGAGTATGGTTTCAAATTTAAAAATATTTATTTCTTATAAGAGAGTGATAGTGGCCAGGGCACAGTCCACTCTGACACACAGGGGTGCCAGGGAGGACAGAACCTGAGGCCCCTGGGGTCTCAGGCTGCCAAGTTTTGTGCTCTAAAACGGATCCATCAGGACGTTAAAACACAGGCAGCCGCAGGTGAGGATTGAAGTAGACAGGTACGGTGACGTCAGTTGTAGTACACTGGCCGGGCATGTGCAGATGCAACCCTCCACCCCTGCCCCATGCAGGCAATGGTCGCAGCCATATACATTCATTCATTCATTCATTCATTCATTCATTCATTCATTCATTCATTCTGCCTCCAGTCTCCCTGCCGCTGGTCTGAGCATCCAGGGGCCTCCAGGTGTGTTGGAGTCTAGTGATGGTGCTTATTCAGGTGAACCTAAGCCACTTGAGAAAGATACAGGATGTCCAAGACTCAAGCAGGAGGCCAGGGTTAAGTGGGGGCCTCTCCCCTTCGCAGCTGCATTTAAGCGATGATGCCACAGGGCTCAGCACGGCTGAGGAAGCGAGCCGAGGCCACACAACAAGCATGTGAAGGGCCAGGATCCACGCCCATAAGTGTCTGTTTCTTTCTCTGCCAACAAGGAGGCCACAAGAACACCTTTCTTCTCACTCCGGGAGGCCTTCAGTCACATGGCCCCAGGGAACCGGGCAAAGCCATCAGAGGCCTAAGCACCCCCACCCCACCTCCAACCACCACCACCACCACCCAGGCCAAATGTTCTCCTGGGGCAGAGGGGCACAAAGGTGCAGAGACTCAACTTTGCACAACTCCAGGAACTGAGATCCCCCTGGGGGCAGGGCAGGATCCACCCTGGGGGTCTGGAATCACTCCCAGGTTCCCAGGTTCTCTGCAGATCTGCTGGGGCTTTTGCAAGATCCTGGGGATCTGATTCTCCAGGGGGAGGGGGGTGGGTAAGCCAGGAGGTCTCCAGCTCCCCAGGGGCAGAAGGGCCGCTTAGCCACCCAACGTCTTTCCTGCTCTGACTGGCCACTCAGTGGCCCGGAGTCCCTCTGAGAAACGTCCAGCACTGGCCTGGGGATGCCAGCAGTGGCACAAGGATCAGCCAGATTTTCAGAACATTTGTCCACCGGGCCGACCGACCCTGGCCTGACATGGGGGTGAAGCCATCTGTCCCCCCCACCAACCCCCGACCAAAGTGTTGGTGGCGTGTGGGACACGGCTGGTAGCTGGAGGTGAGGTGACAGTGTCGAGGCCATTGGGCGGCCAACTTCAAACCCAGGGCGGCAAACAGCGGAGAAAAAACAGAGAAAGCGGGGTCCAAGTTAAACAAGACAACAGAGCCTCAGGAAGAAGGAAAGTCAACAAGTCAGGACAAGAGGAGGAGCTCTTCTGGGACACCCAGTGGGTGGTGAAGCCCATCATTAACCCTGTCTACTTTCTCTCTCTCTCTCTCTCTCTCTTTCTGTCTCTCTCTCTCCTTCTGGAAACAGGGCGATTTTCCCTGAGTCATTCCAATGGTATGTGACGCTCACAGAGGAACAAAAGCCAGCAGGTTTGAGATGATGGAAGCGTTGTTAATGTTAATATGCACTAGTAGTTTGGCATGAAAAACAAAACACATCAAAATGGATGCATGAATAGAGGTATGCCAGCTGCGGTGAAGGAGGCTATTCATGCATTTCCTAAGTATTCACTGATGATGACTACTTAGTGATGATGTTTACTGCTCCAGGGATTATTCAAATTGCTGGAGCTGTTATAACAAACAAAACAGATATCAACTCTGATTCTCACAGGGGTTTCAAGGACAATGGAAGCATATTTTGAAAGAATAAGCTTTTAAGGAAGCTGATCTGGAAAACACCAGAGGAAGTCAAGCATTGTTTGGAGGGAAAAGGAAGGACACTCAGAAGTGTAGGTGGAGGTGAGACTTAGAAGGGAAATAAAGGAAGGATCATAAGAAAAATGGGCAAATATATAGATAAACACAGGTAGATAATGACAAAAACTCAACCCATATCTGTGACTTTGGCAGAACTACTGTTTCTGCTGGAGGGGACAGAGACACAGAGCTCTGATGGCAGGGACAAGGTGGGATTACACCCCTATTACCCTGGAACTCCGTCAATCACTAATACAATTAGTTAGGACAAAACAAACAAAAAAGAACAGTCCTTAGGCAGAGAGATATCCCAGTAGGTAGAACACAGGACTTGCATGCCTGAGGCACCAGGTCAGATCCTTAGCATTGCGCATGCCAGCACTGAGGTGAGTTTTGAGCACACGCTCTCCAAGTAATTAATTAAGTCTTAAGATCTTTCAGAAGAAGAATAACAATTGAACTGTAGGTTAAAATGGCAACTGGAAAGCACTGTGCACACACACACACACACACACACACACCAAAGGTAGGAGCTGAGGGGCTAGGAAGTGATTTGTCATTTTGAATGAGGTTGTAAGAAGATGCTTAGGAGAAGATGACATTGGAGTGAAGTCCCAAAGTGGTGAGGGAAAAGGAGGGTCAAGCAAAGCCAACTGAAGCATCCATTTTGGGCAGCCTAGCAAGGAAACTCCTTGGATGGTGAAGCCATGCTGTGATCTTTCCCTCTCCCTCTCCCTCTCCCTCTCCCTCTCCCTCTCCCTCTCCCTCTCCCTCTCCCTCTCCCTCTCCCTCTCCCCTCTCCCCCTCCCCCTCTCCTTCCCCTCCCCTCCCCCTCTCCCCCTCTCCCTCTCCCTCTCTCTCCCTCTCAATATCTCTCTCTCTCTCTCTCTCTCTCTCTCTCTCTCTCTCTCTGTCTTTTACAAATAATAGAAACCTGAGTTGTCATGCCCAGACAAATGTTCAAGCCCAGCCCCCACTGCACTGGAGAAGTTTTGTCACAATAGCATTTCTCTCTCTTGAGCTTTGTCCTTCTATCTCTCTTTCAATCTGAAGAAGCCAACCATTTACAGTGGCAAAGCACTTGGGGTGACACAAATAAATACAGAAGAAATGATGAGAAATGATGGGAAAATTGAGGAGAGGTGAGGGAATCAAGCAGAAATAGTACTGCTTGAGACAAGGTCCGGGGTTCAGTCTCCAGCATCAAATAAGAAATCTGCTCAGCTGGATAGTGTGTGCTTTTGTTTTTTTGCTACCAGGGTTATCCTTGGAGCTCAGTGTCTGTATGAGGAATCCACTACTCTGCTCCTAGAGGCCATTTTCCCTCTCTCTCTCTCTCTCTTTCTCCTCCTTCTTCTCCTCCTCCTTCTCCTTCTTCTCCTTCTTCTTTTCCTTCCTTCCTTCCTTTCTTTTCTTTCTTCCTTTCTTTCTTTATTTATCTTTGCTCCCAGTGTTCTCACTAGGGCTCAGTGCCAGCTCTATGAATCCACGGGTCCTGGTGGCCATTTTTTAAAATTTTCTATTTTATTGGATAGAACAGAGAGAAATTGAGAAGGGAGAGGGGGATAGAGAAGGAGAGAAACAGAGAGACTCCTGCAGACCTGCTTTGCTGCTTGTGAAGCTGCAGGTAGGGAGCTGGGGGCTCAAACCCTGGTCCTTGTGTGGGCCATTGTGTTAGTACTGCTTGTGCTTAACCCAGTATACCACTGCCTATCTCTCCTTTTATTTATTTATTTTAATTTGATAAGACAGAGAAATTGAGAGTGCACTGGAACTCAGTGCCAACACTACAAATCCACTACTCCTGGAGGAAATTTTTTTCGTTTTTTATTTTATAGGACAGAGAGAAATGGAGAGAAGAGGAGAAGACAGAAAGGGGAAGAGAAAGACAGACACCTGCAGACCTGCTTCACTGCTTGTAAAGCGACTCCCCTGCAGGTGGGGAGCCGGGGGCTCGAGTCAGGATCCTTGAGGAGCCTTGAGCTCTGTACTACATGTGCTTAACCTGGTACACTGCCATCCAGCCCCTTGTGCTCTCTCTCCAGTCTCTCTCTCCCTCTCTCCTCCTCCCCCTCCCCCTCCCCCTCCTTCTCTCTCAGAAGAAGTCAGCCCAGAGTGGTAGAGTCCTGGCAACACCTTAGACATATTTCTAAAGCCAGAGGCCGGTCACTTGCAAGCACAGGAACAGCTGTGCAGGTCACCTAAAACCTCTCCCGTTGATTAGCTTCTTCCTTCCTCAGTTCCTTCACCCTTCTGAAGAGCGGTGGCAACAGTCCTGCTGATTACTCACCCCGGTGGCATGTTTGCTCAGAGCTGACACCTGTGGCTGACTCTCAGGTACTCACACTATGCCACAGCTCAGTGTGAGAAACTGAGGCAGAGAGACCTGGCAACCCAGCATCGTGCAACTTTGATTGGCAGAGCAGACACCTGACTGAGGAGTCTGGGTGAGCACCTGTGAGCACCCACAGACACATCTCGACCACGATTCCAGCGAAAACAGCAAGGCACACAGTAGGTGCTTCACAACAGTCTTGATGAGCTTTCTCAGCCACAGGGAAGATTGGCATCTTTCTGGCCCAGCTTCCCAGGGTCACATGGTGACAACGATGACCTCAGACATGCTGCCCTGTATCAACGTGGCCCTGGCGATTAGGAACTTTCTAGAAAACGGAATGCTTGGCTCTATGGCCTTCCTTCCTGGTGTCTATGTCTCTCTCTCTCTCTCTCTCTCTCTCTCTCTCTCTCTCTCTTTCTCCAGGAGGGGGTGGGGTGGGGGTTATCTTATCGGACCCTTTCACCCTCACTCTGCCGGTTGTCACATTTGTTCTCCTAGGATAAACCCTTGGCCCAGGTGGCACAGCACTGGGGTCAGTGGCCTGTGCAATCCTGAGGATAGTTCAAATATTTGTGGCCTTGTCAATCCCCGTCGCCCTGGCCGTGGCATGGCTGTGGGAGGGATGTTTTATCCCTGGAGAGGCGTGCAGGCCGGCGTGTGGCAAGAGGCCTTCCATGGGGGGGTGGTGAGGGGGGCAGGTGTAAATACTGCAAGGCTAGGCCAAGGTCAGGGGAGGCCAGCACTGAGCAAATACTGCGACGTGCTGGGTGCCTTCACACCCGCTGAGATACGTGACTTTCACACGTGGGCTGAGAGCAAAGGATGCACCCAGTTGAGTGCACAAGGGTTCAAGCCCCTGCTCCCCACCTGCAGGGGGGATGCTTCATAAGTGGTAAAGCAAGTCTGCAGGTGACTGTCTTTCTCCCTCTCTCCCTCCCTCTTCCCTCTTAATTTCTCTCTGTCCTATACAATAAGTGAATAAAAAGGGGGGGGGATAATTGCTGGGAGGATCCCCAGTGATACCTCTGGTTGCAATAAACACACAGAGAGAGAAATAAGAGGAGTGGACTGGGAAGTGGTGCACCTGGTTAAGTGCATGTAGTACTAAGTGCAAGGACTGTGCAAGGATTCAGATTCCAGCCCCCAGCTCCCCACCTGCAGAGGGGAAGTTTCACAAGCATTGAAGCAGGTCTGCAGGTGTCTTTCTCTCTCCCGCTCTTATCTCCCCCTCCTCTCTCAATTTCTCTCTGCCTTATCCAACAAAATGGGAAAAATAATGTCCTCCAGGAGCAGTGGGTTTGTAGTGCCAGCACCAAGCCCCAGCAAAAACCCTCTCTCTATTATCTCTCTCTCATTAAAACAGAGCAAATAAGGGGTCTGAGTGGTGGTGCACATGGTTGAGTGCATATGTTACAATGTGCAAGGACCCGGGTTCAAAGGCCCTGGCCCCCACCTGCCAGGGGAAAGCTTTGCGAATAGTGAATCAGTGTTGCAGGTGTCTCTTTCTCTCTCCCTCTCACCCCCTACCCTCTTGATTTCTGTCTCTCTATCCCATAAATAAATAAAGATTTTAAAAAATAAAGCAAGTAAGACATATTTTAATAAAGAAGGGATTCTTTATTTTATTTTTAGTTTCATTTAAAATAGAGAGCTGTTGTGGATGAGCTTTCAGCAGGCTGTTGTGGTCACAGAGATATAGTGTCACACACACACACACACACACACACACACACACACACACACACACCTGCCGCCAATATGTGGCCATGTCCCTAAGCTACCAGCAAAGTGCCATCATCCCCCACCCCCATGATAGTGAACTGGGTCCCCCACTCCTTTTTCTTTCTTTTTTTTTAAAAAAATACTTTATTTATTAATGAGAAAGACAGGAGGAGAGAGAGAAAGAACCAGACATCACTCTGGTACATGTGCTGCCAGGGATTGAACTCAGGACCTCATGCTTAAGAGCCCAGTGCTTTATCCACTGCACCACCTCCTGGGCAAGCCCCACTCCCTTTTCAAAGACATCTGTCCTCAGAGCTGCTGAAACTGACCCTGGCTGAGTTGTGTCTCACCATGTGCTCTCCCTGTAGCTGTGCCTGAGATTAGCAGGCATTGGAGAGGAGAGGGCTTCTTTTCTTTTCTTTTCCTTTTCATATTTTAAGGCAGGGGGTTACTGATCATTTAAATATCACAGAGTTATTTATATAATGGGGAAGGGAGAGAGACAGAGAGAGAGAGAGAGAGAGAGATCTGCAGCCCTGTTTCACCACTTGTGAAGCTTCCCCCCTGGAGGTTGGGACTGGGGGCTTGAATTGGGATCCTTGCACAGTGAAATCTGTGAGCTCTACCAGGTGTGTCACTGCCCAGCCCTTAGAGAGGGAGGAATTTCTTTCTTTTCTTTCACTTTTTCTTTCCTTTCTTTCTTTTTTTCCCTCCAGGAACGTTGTTGGGGCTAAGTGCTAACACTATGAATTCACTGCTCCTGACGGCCATTTTCTCCACTTTTAATTGAACAGGATAGACATAAATGGAGAGAGGAGAGAAAGACAGAGAGGGGGAGAGAAAGATAGACACCTGCAGACCTGCTTCACTGCCTGTGAAGTGATCCCCCTTGCTCCCGCCCACACAGGTGGGGAGCCAGGGGCCCGAACCGGCATCCTTGTGCCAATCCTTGCACTTCATACCATGTGTGCTTAACCCAGTGCACTAATGCCTGGTCCTAGGGAGGGATTTATTAATGATCATTTCACTGTCAGCAAGACTGAAGTTGAATAACTTGAATGGTTGCTAAAGGTGTCACATACGCTGGCAGTCTGCAGAAGTCTGGAGACTCCCTCTCAGAATAGCAATATAAAATTCTAAAAAATAATAATAAAATAAAGAGTTTGAAGCCTGGGTGGTGACACAGCGGGTTGAGGGCACACTTTAGCTGCAGGAGGGGATCTTCATGTGCAGTGAAGACAGTCTGCAGGTGTCTCTCTTTCTCACTCCCTTTCTTTCTCCCCCTCCTTTTCAATTTCTCTCTGTCCTATCAAGTTTTTCAAAAAAAGAATAAATAGCTGCTGGGAGCCATGGATTCACCAGAAAGGCATTGAGCCCCAGCGATAACCCTGGTGGCAAAGAAAACAGATTCACTAATATTTGTGCTTGAGTTGAAAAATCAGAGCATCAGCTCTGACCACAATCACAACCAGAGGGTAGAATGTGTGTGTGCACGTGTGTGTGTGGGGGGGGGAGGGGTATGCCCACCAAGCAACAGCCTAGAGGGTGTAAATGCCATTAGTAACTGAGGGGCAGAAACAGCCCATTAGGCTGACTGACTAAAGTTCCAGGCTAGAGCCAACAAAGATGCCTTGAATTTTCTCCCTGGTCAAGGTCAGAGGCTCAGAATCTTGTCCACAGAGCCCTGGGCGTGTGGAGGGTGAGTGGGTGGGGTGGCTGAGGAGGGGGTTCTGGGCCTGAGCTGGTGAGTGGTGGGGCCCATGGAAGCATGGCCAGCTGGAGTCGCTCTGGGGCAGGGCTCTGTCCCCAGGTGAACCAGTAGCTGTGACCATGACTGATGACAGGGAGGACAGGACAGAGATTGGGCTTTGAAGCCTGGGCTTCCTTTGATGTGCAGATTTCATCAGGGTCCTTCCTTGAGTTGGGCAAATCTCAGTTACGCCCCCAACCCTCCCTTCTGGGACATTCTCTCCAATAGTCCAAAGACCTCTCTCACAGTTTCTGTCCGATTTTTTTGGGGGGGAGGAGGGGTGGCAGAGGGAGGTAAATTGGTGACCTGATGGGCATGAGCCTTCAGGTCAAAGATCAGAAGGGAAGGAGAGAGGGGGCTGGGCGGCAACACACCTGGTTAAGCACACAGAGTGGGAAGCAAAAGGACTGGCACAAGGATTTGTTTGATACACAAGATGGGTTTAAGCCCCAGCTCCCCACCCGCAGGGGGGGTCACTTCACAAGTGGTGAAGCAGGTCTGCAGGTGTCAATCTTTCTTTCCCTCTCTTTTCCCATCTTCTCTCAATTTCTTTCTTCCCTATCCAACCACAACAGCAGTAACAGCAGCAACAACAGCAATAATGGAATAAAGATGGCCAGCAGGAGCAGTGGATTCCTGGTACAGGTACTGAACCTCAGTGATAACCCTGGAGGCAAAAAAAAAAAAAAAAAAGAATGGAAGGAGAGACACCATTTTCAGAGTCCTCCTTCCAGAGTAGGTTTAAGAAGCACAAGAAAAAAATGGGTAGGATCCAAATGTAACAACTGCTTAGTGACTATGTTTCTGGGGTTGAAACTTCTGACAGATTAAAACCAACAAAGATGCCTTGGGTTTTCTTCCTGGTCAAGTTCACAGATGCTTGGAATCTTGTCCATAGAGCCTTGGACAAGAGTGGGTGGAGGGTGGAGGGTAGGGTAGCTGAGGAGGGGGTTCTGGGCCTGAGCTGGTGAATAGCTCCTGAGGCTGGGGAGCTGTGAGGCAGTCTCTTAAGTCTTTCAGGCCTCTCTTTACAGATGGAGAAACTGAGGTGGGCTTGGAAAAGCTAGGGAGTTTCTTCCAGGATGCTGGGGTTAGGTCTACCTGACTCTCCACACAATGGAGGGATGGAAGAAAGATGAGGGTAGTCCCTCAGCCCTACTACCACTACCACAAATATCAATGATAACATTCATAACGACTGAGAGTCTGTGGTAGCGCAGTGGGTTGGGCGCAGGTGGCGCAAAGCACAAGGACCGGCTAAAGGATTCCGGTTCGAGCCCCCGGCTCCCCACCTGTAGGGGAATCGCTTCACAAGCGGTGAAGCAGGTCTGCAGGTGTCTGTCTTTCTCTCCTCCTCTTTGTCTTCCCCTCCTCTCTCCATTTCTCTCTGTCCTATCCAACAACAACAACATCAATCATAACTACAACAATAAAACAACGAGGGCAACAAAAGGGAATAAACAATAAATAAAGAATAAAAAAATATTCATAATGACTGTTCACTTCCTAACAAAGTCCCAAAACCTAGATATAGACCAGGTCCCATGAGATAGAGCATATTTCACACGTATCCATAAACTAGGGCAAACATATACCTGAAAGCAAAAATACGCAATAGTCTGCAGTGAGTCCCCCCCCAACACTTCATCTGAACTATTCTGGCCTTTAGGTCCATAAACGTTCAACAATTTGTTTGGCTTTGTATGTTAACTCTCTTTTCAACCACCAGGTTCCAGATGCCAGCATGATGCAGACCAGACTTCCCTGGACAGACAACCCCACCAATGTGCCCTGGAGCTCCACTTCCCCAGAGACCCACCCCACTAAGGAAAGAGAGAGACAGGCTGGGAGTATGGATCAACCTGTCAACTCCCATGTTCAGTGGGGAAGCAATTACAGAAGCCAGACCTCCCACCTTCTGCACCCCACAATGACCTTGGGTCCATACTCCCAGAGGGATAAAGAATAGGAAAGCTATCAGGGGAGGGGATGGGATACGGAGATCTGCCGGTGGGAACTGTGTGGAGTTGTACCCCCCCCCCATCCTATGGTTTTGTTAATGTCTCCTTTTTAAAATAAATAAATAAATTTTAAAAATATTCATAACGATCGTAACAAGAGTCAGAGCACAAGCACCAACACCAGCCAACCAGCCAGTAGGAATCTGGACTCCACATCAGGCATGACATTCAACATTCATGTGTGTTTTCCTGAATCTTCCCAACAGCCCTAAAGGACACGGAGGACACAGGGGCCTGGTGGTGGCACATCAGGTTGAGTAAACTTTACCATGAGCAAGGACCAGGGTTCAAGGCCCCGGCCCCCACCTACACGAGGGGGTCATTCACTATCTGTTAAGCAGTGCTGCAGGTGTCTGTCTCTCTGTCTCTTTCTCTCTGTTCATCCTCTCTCAATTACTCTGTATCTTATCAAGTAAAAGAAAGAAGAGAAAAAAAAAAAGAAAAAAAGAAAAGATAGGGAGACTTTCTGCCCAAAGCTACCTGAAGTCACAGAGGCCATGTGACTCTTCCAAAGTCCCATAACATTTGTATGGCAGAGGCCATGGGCCTTTTTTATTTTCATTTCTATTTATTTATTTGTTTGTTTGTTTGTTTGTTTATTTATTTATTTTTGCCAGAGCATTGCTCAGCTCTGGCATAAAGCGGTATGGGGAATTGAACCTGGGACTTGAGAGCCTCAGGCATGAAAGCCTCTTTGCATAACCATTATGCTATACCCCCACCCACCAAGTGCCTTTGTGAAGCATTTCTGACCAGACCAGGAAAACCCCTGAGGTGTCTCTGGGCATCAGGAAACTGATTTGCAGAGAAGAACTCCCCAACAGCCCCTCTCTGAAGGGGCTGACCATAGTGATGATGAGTCCTGCAGGTGAATCAGCCTTGGCCACTCTGTAGAGAAGGAAGGGACTCAGGCTTACAGGGTGGGCTGTGTGACCTTGGCATCCCATACAAGGAAACAAATCCTGCCTATTTCCACCCACCATCACCCCCCACCACCACCCACCCCGGCCTCCTGTAGCCCAGCTGGCGGGCCAAGGAGCAAGTCCACGGTCAGAGACAGAAAGCAGCTGTTGTGAGGCTGCTTGTTGGCCCAGCCTGACCATCCTCACCCTCTTCTCCAGCCAAACTGAGCTCAGTAGAGAAGTTCAGCCCAGTGGGCTCGAGGCCTTGACTTTCAGATTCCTGAATCATCATCTCTCCTTGGGCCCATTCTCTGCTTACCTTCCTCCTCCTCCCCGGGGCCTTTGATGAACCGATGAGATAGTGGACATGCTTTGAAAAAGATAAAACGCAGGGAACGCAGTGTTGTGCTGGCCGAGGTAACGGGTACGATGGATTGGCTGGACCTTGAACTTCCTTCCTGTCCAAGGGCAGAGGCTGTTCCCTATCTGTGCATCTCTAGGACAGCCAGTACACACAGAGACCTTCCCCTTTCCTAACCACCCCCCCCCCCCCAGGATGATGCAACACACCAGGCCCTGGAGTCTGTTGTAGCCATGGGATACATCTATCTACTTATCTATTTCTTTATTGGATAGAGAAAGAAAGAGGGGAGGGGACAGATAGAAGGAGAGGGAGACACCATTACCACTTGCAAAGCTTTCCCCCTACAAGTAAAGACCAAGGACTTGAACCCAGGTCCTTGTGCATGGTAGCATGTGTGTTCAACCAAATGGACTACCCACCACCTAGCCCCCATGGGATGTGCTGAGTCAGAGCGGAGCCACCCAGACACCACTGAGAGCAGCCACCCAGATACCACTTGCAGATGAGGAAACTGAAGCACAGAATGACTAAAGGCCATGCCAGGATCAAACAGCTCATGGGATCAGACTCAGGATTTGGAACTCAAGGAGTATCTTCTAGTAGGAAAATACATGCACACACACACACACACACACACACACACACACACACACACACACACACTGCAAATAAGAATGAAAAACATGTGGTGGGAGTTAGGCGGTAGTGCAGTGGGTTAAACATAGGTGGCACAAAACGCAGGTGGCGTAAGGATCCCGGTTCGAGCCCCCGGCTCCCCACCTGCAGGGGAGTCGCTTCACAGGCGGTGAAGCAGGTCTGCAGGTGTCTATGCTTCTCTCCCCCTCTCTGTCTTCCCCTCCTCTTTCCGTTTCTCTCTGTCCTATCCAACAACGATGACATCAATAACAACAAAAATAGCTACGACAACAATAAGAAGCAACAGGGGACAACAAAAGGGAAAATAAATAAATAAATAAATATAAAGAAAAGTTTTTAAAAAAAGTTGGGCAGTGGCGCAGTGGGCTAATTGCATGTGGAGCAAAGCACAAGACCGGCACAAGGATCCCTGTTCGAGGCCCCAGCTCTCCACTTGCAGGGGGTCACTTCACAGTTGGTGAGGCAGGTCTGCAGGTGTCTGTCTTTCTCTCCCCCTCTCTGTCTTCCCCTCCTCTCTCCATTTCTGTCTGTCCTATCCAACAACAATGACATCAATAACCACAACAATGTTAAACAAGGGCAACAAAAAGGAAAATAAAATAAATATTTAAAAATATATAACTTTATAGAAAAGCCCGTGGTTTGGGGGTCGGGGGTGGTGTGCCCGGTTACACACACATATCACCATGCACAAGGGACATGGGTTTGAGCCCCCACTCTTCATCTACAGGGGGATACTTTCTCTCTCCCTCTGTATCTCTCTACCCCCTCTTAATTTCTTTCAGTCCTGTCCAAAAGGAAAAAAAAAAAAGGTGAAAGTGGCCACCAGGAGCCAGTAGATTCTTTGCACCAAGCCCCAGCAACAACCCTGGTGGCAAAAATAAAATACATAAATACATAAAAACATGTGGTCTTATAAAACAGCTCCTGTCAGCACAGTTCTTCCAGAACTAGAGGAAAGGAGGGCTTCCCCTCCTCACACCAGTAGGGCTCTTGGCCTGTTTCTGTCAGAAGTCTTATGAGGAAGGGGGGGGGTGTCAGAGAACACCTGCCGGCTGACCCATACCCCCAGCCCCACCACAGCCATGCCAAGAGGATGCCCAACCAACACGGGCACCTGCAGAGAGGAGGAACTTCATCTTGCAAGGTGGCCCCTTCTCTTCCCAGCCAGTTCACGGTTAACCCACACTCCTTTGTGCAAATCGGCACATTGTTCAAATGGAAGACACGCTCTGGGGCCACAGGCAAGATAGCTTGCTTGGTGCATTGCTCTCTCATGTGCACGACCCAGGTTCGAGCACGGCCCCCATCACATTGAGGGAATCTCTGTGTGCCGAGGCATTTGGAAAGGTCTAGAGAAGGCATCCGCAAACTGTCGGTGTTATCTGAAGCAGAGAGAGAGGTGGCCCTGAACTGATTTGTGATGGCAAGTTTTAATTCTGAGAACGCCTTTTCACAAGCAGTTCTAACTGGTGTGGTAAGAGCTCCCCTATAATATGGGAGGTGCTTCATCTTCCTGGTCCATAGACTTCTCTCCCCACAACACTTACTCCTTCAATGCCTTCCAAATGCCATGGCTCCAGGTCCCATTCCTATTTACTTCCCTTCCCTTCCCTTCCCTTCCCTTCCCTTCCCTTCCCTTCCCTTCCCTTCCCTTCCCTTCCCTTCCCTTCTCTTCCCTTCCCTTCCCCTCCCTTGCCCTCCCCTCCCCTCCCCTCCCCTCCTTTCCCCTCCCCTCCCTTCCTTTCCCTTCCTTTCCTTTATTTTCCTTTCTCTCTTCTCCCTCTTTTTCTCTGCCTCTGTGAAAGTAAAGAGTTAAAAACATACAGGGCAGAAACTAAGGCCTGCTTGAATTTCTGCCATCTGCTATCCATCTCTATGAACGCGTTGGTGTGCGTTCAGAGCCTCTCTTGTATATATATCTATATACACATGCCAGTGTGGCCCACAACACACGGGTTCATGGCACTTAAATACAGTGGAAGCATCCCAGTCAAGTTCAACTCCCTTTGTTGTTCCGTTCCAGACCTCTATGTCCTTCCCTAACCATGTCATCATGGAATCAATAATTAGAGTTTCGTTGTAATTTGGTTTTTGCGTTATTTACATAGTACTCTTTCAAAAGACAGAGGCTCTCATGGGAGTTTTTTATTTCTTTTTTTTTAATTTCTTTATTAGGGGATTAATGTTTTACATTCAACAGTAAGTACAATAGTTTGTACATAACATTTCTCAGTTTTCCACATAACAGTACAACCCCCACTAGGTCCTCTGTCATCTTTTTTGGACCCGTACTCTCCCCTCCACATACCCCAGAGTCTTTGACTTTGGTGCAATACACCAACTCCAGTTCAGGTTCTACTTGTGTTTTCTCTTCTGATCTTGCTTTTCAACTTCTGCCTGAGAGTCAGACCGCCCCTCTCATGGGAGTTTTTTAATTGACTTTTTGTTGTTGTCACTGGGGCTTCGCTGCTCCAGGTTGACTTTTTTTTTCTTTCCAGATAGAAGAAGAGAAAGACAGAGAAACAGAGGGAGAGACTCCACAGCACCACAGAAGCTTGTTGTGGCATATACTACCCAGGTGAGCTATCTTGTTGGCTGGGAAGTTTTAAAATTATTTTCAGTGGGCTCTGAATCATGGGCAGGGGGCTCTCTGCTCTGCTGATTTCCACTGCGGTTTTCCAGCACGTGGGTGTGTGAAGCATATGTGTGCATGTGGACATGTAGCCAGTCCTTATTGGTAAGAGACAGGTCGTGTTTCTAAATCCACTGCAATTTCTCCCATCACAAAATCATGCTGGGATGGACTTATTCTTCTGTGTGCATCCCTATACACAAGTATCCATGTTTTTCCAAGGCCCCAAGCCACAAGTCCAGCTTCTTCTGAAGTCAGAAATTAAAAGAGTCCTGTCTCTATCTCCCTATCCTCCCTCCTTCCATTCTGCCCCCGAGCAGCTGGGGACATTGATGTTGAACTTAAGCCCTGGGTGTCTTGCTCCCAGGCTGCACTGTGACTTGGAGAAGGACCCTTGTACGGTTGTCAAAAGAACTGGAAGCCAGGCTCCTGATGCTCATGGCTGTGACTGCAGCTCTGTCCTTGGTGCCCATTGGTCATTTGCTCTCTTCTGTGTTGTGATTGGCCTCTTCATGAACTACCTCCACTGTTTACTTTTCTTTCTTTCTTTCTTTCTTTCTTTCTTTCTTGATTGGGGAAGCTGCCTCCTTCCCCAGAGGGTACAGAGACATACTAGCACTCAACATGCAAGTCCCACCCCTCTGGGAGTATGGAGTAAGGGCTGGGACTCACACAAGTCTGGCCTTGAACTTCCTGCAGCCTTCAAGGCCAAGGTGAAGTTTGGGTGGGTGCCCTTCAGAGAGAGCCCACTGGGTGGCATCCCCTCTGTGAGGACAGCAGGAAATCTTGCCTAGAATAGAGAAGCCAGACTTACACAGAGTTCATTGAGAACCTACTCCCAGTGGACCACCCAGAAACATACCAGTCTCATTAAAAAGACCCAATGTCTTCAAAGAGACACTCCATCTCCCTGCTGTGACTAGAGAGACCAGACCCCCAAGAGACCCCTGTCTTTGACTGACTTCCTGCCTGGGACCCCTCTAAACCTTCTCACCCTAAACCCTGGCCAAATAGCTCTCTCTTTCCAATATCCACTCCCTCTATGTCCCCTTGTCCTTGGCCCTGCCCCGGATCTTGGCAACATCCTGTTCTTCCCCTGAACCCAACTCCCCCTCCAGCTTCCCAGTGCGATAGGAATCTTAAATAAATGCTTCCTGTCTCTTGACCACCTTATCTCCCATTCCACCCCAATGGCTGGCGTTCAAAAACCACAGGCAGCGTTTGCACTCCCTTCTAATTTTAAACCTGCCCTCCAAGGCCAGGGAGTGTCAAAGGTCCCAGTAGACCTGCTGAGTCAGCAGGCATCCTTCTTAAGTTCCCAGGGAGGGAGTGTGGATTGAAGGATTCTGGGTGAGGCCACTGAGCAGTGCCCACCCTACTGAGGACCATGATCTGCAGATATCAGATGCTTGATTTTTCCATTAATTTGTGAATGAGTGATTGGAAGGATGGTATGGCAAAAACCTCAAAAATGTTAATCAGTAAAGACCCAGGGGAAAACTTGGACACACACACACACACACACACACACACACACACACACACACACACACACTTATCCTTCAGAGAATGCACAATATTCAGTCACTAGATTTTCATCAACACAGTCTTGATTGTCCTTGGAGGTGACAGGCTTTCTTGGCTCATTCTCCATCTTTGGAAGATTGAGCTCAAGGAATGTTAGTGACTCACTGCGGAACAAGTAAGAATGATGCTGCCCAGTGATTGGCTCTGGGTGAGCATGTGACTCCAGTGTGAGCCATGGAGATGCAGTGCTGGGATGTGTCAATCATGCTTCTGGGAGAGAGATTCTCTTCCAGGTGCATGTTGCTAAGAAGACAGGAAGTTGGTCCCGAGGAGCTGGTGGCCATTTTCACACGTGTTTCAGAATGGAGTCTACACTGAGGATGCCAAGATGAAATAGGGGAGAACAAGTACAAGATCTGACTGCATCTTCACCACTCTGTCCAGCCCTCTCTGAGACCAACATATTTGTTTGTGAATTTTATAGTTACTGGCGCTCATAAAATCTGTTTATCTGGGGGGCCGGGTGGTGGTGCACCTGGCTGAGCGCACATGTTACAGTACACAAGGACCCAGGTTCAAGTCCCCAGTCCCCACCTGTAGGGGAAAACTTCACAAGCGATGAAGCTGTGCTGCAGTTGTTTCTCTGTCTCTCTTCCTCTCTATCCCGCTTCCCTCTCAATTTCTGGCTGTCTCTATCCAATAGATAAATATAACTTAAAAAATTAAAAATTAAAAAAAATCTGTTTGTAGTTTTCTGTTGCTTATAAAGACACACACACACACACACACACACACACACACACACACTGGACTTCCTCCCCCACTACACACAATGAGGTGGAGAGAGAGGAGAAAAGAAAAAGTGGTTAAGAATGTATCTCAGGGGAGTAAAGCAGTAGTGTAGCGGGTAAAGCACACGTGACGCAAAGCGCAAGGACCAGCATAAGGATCCTGGTTCGAGCCCCCGGCTCCCCACCTGCATGGGAGTCTCTTCGCAAGCCGTGAAGCAGGTCTGCAGGTGTCTGTCTTTCTCTCCCCCTCTCTGGCTTCCCCTCCTCTCTCCATTTCTCTCTATCCTATCCAACAATGACAACAACAACAATAACAACTACTACAACAATAAAAAAAAAAAAAGGAAAAGAAAAAAAACTTAAAAAAATAAAAAGAATGTATCTCAAGCCCAAATGTAGCTTTAAAACAAAGCCTGTTGGAGTCAATGTTTGTTTGTCTCGTAATAGGGATCATAGCACTGAGACTCAGAGAAGCTGAGAGGTTCACCCAAAGGCATGTAACCCAGAAGCTGCCAAGTGAAAGTTGACATTCAGGGCTGCCTAAACTGGCTTTAAAAGAAGTTCAATGAAGATCAACTTCCTGTCCATGATATGGGACAGGATCTTGGCCACTGCAATGAGCTTCAAACCTCCTGAAATTCTTCTATGTGCCCTGCACCATTCAGGCCCTGTTTTCCCTCCCTCATTAGGAACCAGTGAACCACCCAGTCTCTTATCTCTGTCTTTTCACTGGCTTCTATCTCCTCTCTCACCTTCCTGTGAATATATCCCAGCATTCAAGCTTAGTTCACTCCTTAGCTTTCAACTTGGTTTTTCTCTGAGCCTCAACTCAGATAGCTATGTGTCTTTTCTTTTTCTTTCTTTCTTTCTTTCTTTCTTTCTTTCTTTCTTTCTTTCTTTCTTTCTTTCTTCCTTTATTCTTTTCTTTCTTTCTTTCTTTCTTTCTTTCTTTCTTTCTTTCTTTCTTTCTTTTGCATCCAGACTTATTGCTGGGGCTCAGAGCCTGCACCATGAATCCAATGCTCCTGGGGGCCATTTTATTTCCTCTTTTATTGCCCTTGTTGTTGTAGCCTTGTTGTGGTTATTATTTTTGTTGTTGATGTCGTTCGGTGTTGGATAGGACAGAGAGAAATGGAGAGAGGAGGAGAGGCAGAGAGGGGGAGAGAAAGATAGACACTTGCAGACCTGCTTCACTGCCTGTGAAGCGACTCCCCTGCAGGTGGGGAGCCAGGGGCTCGAACCAGGATCCTTATGCCGGTCCTTGTGCTTTGCGCCACGTGTGCCTAATCCACTGCGCTACTGCCCGACCCCTGTTATGTGTCTTTTTTCTATATTCTATTTATTTTAATAAGATAAATAAATATAGAGATAAAGGCCAGAGCCCTGTTCAGCTCTGGCTTATGGTGGTGTTGGGGAATTGAGCCTGGAACCTCAGAGCTTCAGGCATGCAAGTCGTTTGCAGAATCATTATGCTGTCTCCCCTGCCCTATGCCCTTGAGCATCTGCTGCAGGTGGGTGTCTCCCAGAGCCATCAGTCTTGGAGTATCCATTGCGGAGCTTGTCATATCCTCCAAGCCAGCTCTTACACCTCTCCCAGCCTTCTGCTCAGTCACACTGTCAAAATCTTATTCCACATCTGTTCCACCTAGTCAGCTATGCAGCCTGGTGACTCTTGCTCATCAAAGAGCAAAGGTGTGAGTAACCGATGGTGTGCGATTGACTTTGGGAGACCAGTCCTGTCTGTTCCCTGTATGTCTCCCTGCTGGGGGAGGGCATGCACCAAACCACTATACGATTCCCAGGTCGACGAACTTTCCTTCTTTCTTGCCTCCAGAGTTATTGCTGGGACTTGGTGCCAACACTATGAATCCACCACTTCTGGTGGCCACTTTTTCTTGACTTTTCATTTTAGTTTAGTTTAGTTTAGTTTAGTTTTGCCTCTAGGGTTATTGCTGGGGCTCAGTGCCTGCACCACAAATCCACTGCTCCCGGAGGCTATTTTTTCCCCTTTTTCGTCGCCTTTTTTTTTTTTTTTTTTTGTATCTTTGTTGTGATTATTATTGTTGTTGTCTCTATTGTTGGATAGGACAGAGAGAAATCAAGAGAGGAAGGGAGACGGAAGGGGGAGAGAAAGATAGACACCTGAAGACCTGCTTCACTGTCTGTGAATAACCCCTTGCAGGTGGGGAGCCGAGGCCTTGAACCGGGATCCTTGAGCCAGTCCTCGCACTTTGCACCATGTGCACTTAATCCGCTGCACTACTGCCTGATTCCCTATTTTTTCTTTTATTTTTTCATTGAATAAGACAGAAAGAAACTGAGAGGGAGAGAGATAGACACCTGCAGACCTGATTCACAGCTCATGAGGTTTCTCCTTTGCAGATGGGGCGTCAGAGGCTTCAACCCATGTCTGTGTGTGCCCTTGAGCACAGTACTATGCGCGCTTAACCGGGTGCACCACCACCCAGCCTGAGCCAAGTTTTTATTCCTGATATATCCAGTGGAGAGAGAATTAGGAAGGGCAAAGACACAGTGAGAAAAGAGACACAGCGTACCACTCCACCATCCGTGGAGCTCCACCAGTGCTGTCCGTGTTGATCCCATGTGATACTGGGGATGGAACAGGGTGCACTTTGCACATGCTGAGATGTACGTTCTGCTGGACGAGATATCTCCCAGCCCCCACATTCTCCTTTTTTTTTTTTTAATGACTGTGCTGAGACTCACCACAAAAAGGCATACACAATCTACTGCTATTTAAAATTTAGAAGTATCATGGAGTTCACACAGTTGGATAGAAACACCCTCACTCTTAATCCGACCATGATAGGTGTGTAGGGGTGTGTGTGTGTGTGTGTGTGTGTGTGTGTGTGTGTACACATTTGTCTCTGCACATATTTAGCTATGAGTTTACCTCGCAACTTTATTCCTATAGCCCCATATAGAGAATTCGTGTAATGGAAAGAGTTACACGCTCCCAATCCCCCAGCCTGGCTTCTCTAACTAGGTCACCCAGAGCGTTGTTTTCCTAGTCTGTCACTTGTTTCCTGTAAGACTTCATCTGAAAGCTGAACACAACCTAGGTGTTGAGTGGACAGGGCTGATGAAAACGCCACGTACAGATAAGCCTACAAAATACACCCCCTCCCTCCCTCCCGACCCCCATACCTGGCACGTAGAAACCTCTAGCACCACTGTCATCACTGCTTGGTCATAAGAGGAGAGGGGACTTTTGTTATCATCATCTTCTTTCTGGGTCATGTCCTTAGACTTTCACTTCTTGATAAATTATTACAGACAGCTAAGCCAGAGCAATTCTCTTCCAATCCTGAAAATGAGCAGCACCTCCTTAATTAGCAACAGCCAGTGGGGAAAATCAGAGTACGTGTCCTCTCGCTGTTTCTATTAACAGCTTTCATTAATCACACATAAGATAATAGGCACCGTCATCCCACCACGCCATGTGTTAAAACAAAAAATAAGACGCTCAAGTTAATTGTGTCTGAAGAGATGTCAGTGCCCTTGGAGAAAATGTTCAGAGTGGGACTGTTTAGGGTGGGTGCTTTCTTGAGACTGTCCTTTGATCACGAGGAAACTGGTGGGGGTGGGGAGGTAACAGTTTAAGGAGGCTGGCCAAATAGCTCACCTGGATAGTGCACTGTTTTGTTATGCACATGACTCAGGTTCAAACCTGGCCCCTCACTGCACTGAAGGTTGCTATGGTGAGTTTCTCTTCATCTCTACCTCTGTCTCTATATCTTAAACAGAAATAGCAAACACAAGTAGAACCTAAACTAGAATTGGCATATTGCACCAAAGTAAAAGACTCTTTGTGTGTGTGTGTGTGTGTGTGTGTGTGTGTGTGTGTGTGTGTGTGTGTGTGTGTGTGTGTGGAGACTACAGGTCCAAAAAGGATGACAGAGGACCTAGTGGGGGTTGTATTGTTATATGGAAAACTGGGAAATATTATGCATGTGCAAACTATTGTATCTACTGTTGAATGTAAAACATTAATTCCCCAATAAAGAAATTAAAAAAAAAAAGAAGGGGGAGGAGAAGGAAGTTTAAGGAATGGGAACAAACTTCACTCACATTACCATTTCCCATTATGGAATGATAATTGAAGTCATGACAAGTTATTATACATGTTAAATGCATACACAACTAGACTTTTGAGTATCAGTGTGACTGGTGTGGAAACTGAGGCTCAGGGTGACAAAAACTGCCCAGCCACACCCTGTGCAAAACCATCAAAAAATGGCTAGGTGGTTGTATGTTGGGATTAAATAAAATAACAGATCCTGTGCTGAAAAAAGAATCAGTCAGGGCTGGCTGGTCGTGCACCTGTTTGAGATCACACATTACAGTACACAAGGATCCAGCTTCAAGTCTCTGGTCCACAACTGTGGGGGGTGGGTGTTTCACAAGTGTTGAAACTGTGCTGCAGATATCTCTCTGTCTCCCTCTGTCCTCCCCCCTCCCATCTCAATTTCTGTTTTTATCCAGAATAAATAAATACAACCAATCACATGGGTTGCACTGTGAATTGGCTAGCTAGATTGTTCAGCAAATCAAAACAATTGAGGACATTTTCAAATGTCTTCTCCTCCTCCTCCTTCTTTCCATGAATGTACAGCATTTGAGGGCAGAGGTCAACAGATCACAACTCTGGCCAAATCCAGCTCTTGGCATGTGTTTGTAAATGCAGGCTTATTGGCTGATGACCGATAGCTACGCCCATTCAATTGTCTGGGGCCTGGGGCCATACCCCTGATACTGTGGCACAGTTCACATAGTTGTGGTTGCAACAGGCAGACAGATGGCCCCTAAAGCCTAAACTATTTGCAACCTGGCTTTTTCCAAATCTTTTGCTGACCTTCCCTTCCAAAAGCTAATAGCACCTATTGACAGACATCCAGACGCAGTCTGATTTGGGGCTTTTGGAACCTCTGGCCATATATATATTTGTCCTGTGATGCTGATCTGGCTTTTGGATTAATTTTCAGGTGTTGTGTTGCTGAAACAAGAGGAAAAAAAAAAAAAACATAAGCACTTTCAAGAGCAAGGTGGAGTCACTATTTAAAGTGCTGGCCTTCTTTTTCAGAGAATGGGTACCTGACCTTGGCTGTGGAGACAGGAGACCTGGCTGGGAGTCCCAAGTCTGCACGCAGAGCTGTGGAGAATCCAGACACAAGAATAGGACAACACAGAGGCCTGTGGGCTCCATTCTCATCACGTGTTGCCAGGCTGATGCAACAGATGCCTTTCAAGTTGGATCAGATGCTGGGTCAGCAAATGCAAATGCTCCCAGAATTTCCTTCAGAGCGGGCAGAGAGGGTTTTGAACACGTGTTAGTTCTTCTTCTTCTAGCGTTTGCCCTTCTTCCGTAGCCAGTCAACAGCGTCAGGTTGAGCCTGATGTAAAGTTCTGAGACCTAAGTTCTCCTAGAAATCAGGAGAGCTGTGGGGTTCCTATCTCCCAAGTTGCACAGACAGTTAAGAGTCCCAAATCAGATCAAATCGATTGGGGTTTACAGTCAACAGTATTTATACCCCTTTCCCATATTTGGGAGCTACTCTCTTCCCTGATCCAGCTTTCTGGTCTTTTTTTCCAGCCATAACATCATCTCCCTGGACAATAATTTAGATCCACCTGCATATCAGATGTCATGTAAAAAAAAAACAAACTAGTATAGTCATGGGCTCTTGGAATACAACTAAAATAGGCCTACTATCGACAAAACGGAGACCCTCCAACTCTTCATATGAACTTTTCCAGCCTTTAGGTTCATGATTAATCAACATTTTTTTTGGCTTTATATGTTAACTCTTTTTTTAGCCACCAGGTTCCAGACACTAACATGATGCCAAACGGACTTCCCTGGGCAGATGACTCCACCAATGTGTCCTGGAGCCCTACTACAGAAAGAGAGAGACAGGCTGGGAGTATGGATCTACCTGTCAATGCCCATGTTCAGCGGGGAAGCAATTACAGAAGCCAGACCTTCCACCTTCTGCATCCCATAATGACCCTGGATCCATACTCCCAGAGGGATAAAGAATAGGAAAGCTATCAGGGGATAGCAGGGGATACAGAGCTCTGGTGGTAGGAATCGTGTGGAGTTGTACCCCTCTTATCCTATGGTTTTTGCCAGTGTTTCCTTTGTATAAATAAAAATTTAAAAAAAAGTTTGCCACAATCTTCAGGGTCTCCACGGTTTTCTTGAAAGTTCTCCCACTAACCCTGTGGAGTTGCTTGGATTAAGAACCTCTTGTCTAGCTGTTGGTTGGGGAACTAGGTGGATAAATAGAGCACAGAGTGCAGAACTGGCATGCCTCGGACTCCTGGTCTGACCCACAGTGAATGACTCATCTAACAGAGTGATGCTCTGGCTTCTCTCTGCCCTGTCTGTTTTTCTCTCTCTCCTTCTCTCATATATAGCTCACCTTCATATGATTAAAGAAACATGCCCATGTCCTACAGGGAGAAAATGACTCATAAAGAAATAGTGGGTGGCTGGGCGGGTGGCACACTTGATTAAACACACACATTACAATACACAAGGATCTGGGTTCAAGCCCCCGGTCCCCACTTGTGGTGTGTGTGTGTGTGTGTGTGTGTGTGTGTGTGTGTGGTGGGGGAGGGGGAGCTTCGCAAGTGGTGGAGCAGGGTTGCATGTGTCTCTCTGTCTCTTCTCTCTATCCCTCTTCCCTCCAAAATTCTCCCTGCCCTGTCAAATAAATAACTAAAAATTAAAAAAGAAACAAATAGTGGAGACCAGGTGGTGGCACACCTTTTTAACAGTACATGGTGCTAAGTGCAAGGACCCGCACAAGCATCCAGGTTCAAGCCTCCAGCTCCCTATCTATCCAGGGGTGTGTGTGGGGGGGGAGCCTCACAAGTGGTGAAGCAAGTTACCAGGCGTCTTTCTCTCCTCCTTTCTCTCTTCCCCCTCCCCTCTCCATTTCTCTCTGTCCTATCCAATAAAATGGGGGGGGGGGAATGGCTGCCAGGAGTGGTGAATTCATAGTGCAGGTACCAAGCACCAGCAATAATCCTGGAGGCAAATAAACAAACAAACAAACAAACAAAAAACCAAAACAACAAACCGAAAAACCAGAAGAACCAAATAGTAGCAACACTGATGATTTACCAGCAATGTGGTAGGTAGCACAGAGAACAGGGTGTACAAGGAGTAAGGTCATCAGCATTGCTCTCTGGTGTGAGAGTGAGGAGTTGCAAAGGTCAAGGAAGGGTTTGCATAGGAATTGGGACTGGAGGGATGTGTAGGAGTCCTTTGGAAGGCCCTGAAAGAAAAGAGAGGATTTTATTCAAGAGGAAGCAACAGAGGGGGATGAGAAACTCTGAGAAAAGCCTCATGCAAAGATGCCCAGAAGTCTGGACTCTTTCTTGTCTGTCAACCAACTCTGGAAAACAAGGACAAATATCTTTAACCTCAGTGTGCCACCACCACCCCACCCCACCTCACCCCCCTCAACAGCCACAGCAAATGAAGACCAGAGTGGCACTCACTCCCTTTTAAAGTTGTCTGGAATCCAGAGATAAAAGGCTCCATGTTAATAAAATATCATCACGGATGCTAAGGAGGTCCAGTTCTCCGGTTTCACATTTCACGACTGGAGTTTTTTTTTTTCTCCCCATAGCCTACTCAGCCAGACTTAGAGTAGCAATTTGGACATCTTTTTCTTTTTTGTCCTTGTCTTGAGAGTTAGTAATCATATCAGGAAATTGCTAAGAAGGTTTCTTGGTCACTCCACCTCTTCTGAAGTGCCACGTGTCTGCCCCTCTTATAGGAAGACAGACAGACAGACAGACAGACATACACACACACACACAATTTTTTTTTTCTTCAGAACGACTGCACTCTGGGTCATTGAATTTGGGCATATGAAGACATGGCTAATGTTCTTTCTGTAAGTGCAAAGCCGGTTCTAAATGTGTGACTCACTGCTGACAGAGAGCCTGGGCTGCTGCTGGCAGGGTTGCTTACCTGGACAGTGTTCCTACTTTGTCAAGCAACATCCAGGTTTGAGCCCAGTCCCCATGCACTGGAGGACATTTTGGTACTGTGGTGTATTTCCCTCTCTCTCTCTCTCTCTCCCTGTCTACTTGAAAAGGAAATCAGAATGGAGCATTGAAACCCCAGTGATGACAGAAGAAAAGAAAGGAAGGAAAGAAGGAAGGAAGGAAGGAAGGAAAGAAGGCAGGAAGGAAGGAAAGAAGGCAGGAAGGAAGGAAAGAAGGCAGGAAGGAAGGAAAGAAGGAAGGAAGGAAGGAAGGAAGGAAGGAAGGAAGGAAGGAAAGAAGGCAGGAAGGGAGGAAAGAAGGAAGGGTAAGTTTGGGCCAACACTGGGTTCAAATCCTACTTCAACTGTTATGTTATCTTCCTAGAACTTTCACAATAAATCACACAACAAACTCAATCACTGAATACAACAGAAATCCTCTCCACGTGCCTGAGTCCAGAAACCCCACCTCCAGATGTAGGCAGAGTTAATTCTTCTGGAAGCTTTGAGGGAGAGTCTGTTTTGGGGCTTCTCACCTACTTTTTGGATGTGGATGTTAAACCTTGGTATTTCCCCACCTGTGGTCAAGTCACTCCATTGTCTGCTTTCATGTGTCCACATATGTGCCTGTGCTTCGAACCTCCCTCTGCCCATCCCTTCACACCCTGGGGACACCAGCCCTTGGATTTAGTTTCCCAAGGCCTCCACTACATCAAGGATAATCCAACTTCTAGATCCTCAATAACATACACAAATCCCTCGTTTCTACATCAGGCCCCGTTCACATTCTAGGGCCACATTCTAGGGCCAATATCCAGCCCCACACAGACACATCACACTACTCAAAGGTCCTCTGGGCGTTGTTCCTTCCCCACTGCTGAGCCTTAGCAATGGCTTCATCTAGAAACTGTTGGTATCTTTCATATTGGTTTGGTCTCCTTCCCCCCACCTCTGGGAGATTGTGGTTTAGCCCTGCTAGTTTCCCGCACCCGCTTGTCCCCGCCCCAAAGAACCCTAGGGACTTCCAAGAGTCCAGCAGCGGCCACTGGAGGAGAAAGATGGGGAAGCACATGGTGTGGTGATTTGCCCGCTCGTGAATAAAGAAATACAGCTTCTCTGCCCAGCCTTGTGTCCTCGAGTCTCTGTCTCTGTCTACCGCCGTGAAGCTAGCCTAGGCTACTGGCACCCCCGAACCTTAACGACAAGAAACCAAGGACGCTAAGAGAGTCTGGATTCATAGAACAAGGTCACGTGCAGACATCCCTCAGCACCAAGTGCAGGTAGTTTCATGAACACCACACACAGGGGGTGCTAGGATTAGTAGTCGCAGGAATGATATCAGTATCCTCGTCTCTCAGCCAGGAGTTTTGACACACAGGGGCCAGGGCAGTGAGTGAGGCTTCAAACATCTGGATGACAACACCCTGGAGCTTTCCAGTTCTGGCTACTTGGCAACTGGTCACCCCCAGAAGCAGATGAAAGGTCATCAGGATGATTGAATACCATCAGACAAGGGGGGGCTGACTGAATCTAAATGCCATGGACATTTGTCTCCAGAGACATGCAGGCCATTCTCTGCAAGTCAGTCCCCAGGGATTCCCAAGCACTCCAGAATCAATAGGGCAGCATAGAACTGTGGGTTCGAATCTCACCAGGGAAACTGAGGCTGTGAGCAAATACTTTCACCCTTCCAAGCCACACCTTTCTGGTCCCTAAACTGAAACCAATTATGCCTCTCCCAAGGTTGTTCCAGTGATTAATCAGAGCTACATATACTTATGTCTAATTACGTATCATATATTATCTATAATTGGTAAACACTTAGATTGCTTGCTTACTAATGTTTTGCCATTCATGGAAAAATACAGGTTCAAGCCCTGTGTGACATCATGTCTCTAGTTCTCTGCTACTGGCTGTATCGAGTGGGGGTAATGAAACCAAATTCCTCTTCAGGAAGCAGGAGCAGTCTGCAGTCTCAAGCATGAGTCTCTGTGCTGATTGGTTCAGTGGACCAGAGTCTCACTATGGCATAAGGGAGTCAGCAGTGATGGAAACAAAGTGTCTTCTTGTACTCATGGATCCTACAGGGCTCATGGCTCTCACAGCTCCTGGCTCTTCAAGTTGTATTGTAAAGGAGAGATATATCCCCTTAACAACTCCTGAAGCTCATACATTACAATTTTGCCTTTTCTTATGGCTGAACGTGAATTGGTAGAATAAGAATCACAAAGCTTATTCAAATTTGATTTTGGGAAGCTCCTATGAATTTTACTGGATATAAATATACACATAAAAATCCATGTACGCAGGTTGCTTTGTTACAATGAAACTAAACGTGTACACAAAGGATTTGATGTTTTTTCCTCTCAAAACAGATTAATTTAATGACTTTCCAGGTTTGACTTGTAATATACATATATATTCAAACTGTTAACCCTAACTATTTGATACACACTTTGCAGGGTGACCTCAGGGCTATGTGAATCGAGTAAAGGGATTTGAGTCACGTTTTAATAATTCCTTGTCTAGAATGAATCACGGGGTACAATGTGCCATCAGTTTATGTAAATTCAGTTCATATTATTTAGGATACAAGACTGTTCAAAGTTCATCATAATATACCCATGATTTGTATCTCAAATTGGCATTTTGTTTGTTTTTGTTTTTAATGAGCTGTTATACCTGGATAATAGTGGCTGTCACCTCCATCAGACAGACCTGGTAGTCACTGACATGTCTTGACTGGCACCATAACTTGTGGCTGAGAAGACTTAGAGTAAGAAGTCAGAAGTGGTGGTTAAGAAACTCAGGTTAGGAGTGTTTCTGTTTCATGTGCTAGCTATTTAGCATACAATTGATTCTCCAGTGAAGCCCATCTGGGTGAGGTCATGAACTCTTCTAAATGTTGATGGGCTCAGAAGAAGATTTTTGAGAAGCTCCTTAAAGCATAGTTTTTTTTCTAGTGCTGCAGAATAAAATTGCTAAACGTTAGCGCCACTTTTTTTCAGAGACAAATTAATGGACATCCCGGTTAAAGAAAAAAGAAATGGTGTATAAAATAATAAATGGGGAGGCCGGGTGGCACACCTGATTGAGTGCATGTGTTACAATGTGCAAGCAACTGGGTTCGAGCCCCTAGTCCACACAGGCAAGAGAAAAATCTTTGAAAGTGGTGAAGCAGTGTTGCAGGTATCTCTCTGTCTCTCTCCTCCTCCCCTCTCAGATTTCTGCCTATCTCTACCCAACAAATAAATAAAGATAATAAAAAATTATAAATGGAACTATTCCATCAACAGGCAGAGTGTGATGAAAACCTATCTAGAGATGGATAGTGTGATTTCTGCAGAGACTAATGTTTAGTAAAAACATAACTGTATACTGGTCAGGAATCTTTGGTCCAATAAAAGAGCAAAGATTTAAAAAAAAATGTACCTATCTAAAAGAGACTTCCTAGCTTGGTTCCACCCGAGGATGCCTATTCCCATCTCCTCTAATTCCTCCTCTCTGGTTCCTGTTTATAAGTCGTTTTGTTCTGCTTTCCATCTTACTGCCTTCCAGACACCAAGTTGCAGATGCTACTACGATTCCATCCTGAACTCCCTAGGCAAACAACTTCACCAATGTGTCTTGGAACCTCACCTCCCCAGATACCCTACCCCACTAGGGAAAGACAGAAGCAGGATGGGGTTATGGATCCACCTGCCAACATCCATGTCCAGCAGAGAAACAATTACAGAAGCCCAACCTTCCACCTTCTGCAGCCCAAAAGAAATTTTGGCCCATACTCCCATAGTGGGAGAAATATTAGGGACGATGACTAGAAGGCTCTAAAATTCAATTCCACCAGGACTTGAAGAAAGAAGAGGAAAGAGGGAAGGGTGTATGGACATAGTAAGAAGTATACATGTAACTTAGATAGCAGGAACATTAAAAATATGAGCAAGTATATATAAATATAGTTATAGTCAACCCATATCTGTGACCTTGGGAGAACTACTGCAGTTTCCAATGGAGGTGGGGGGGGGGGGGACAACTCTGGTGGTGGGGAAGCTGTGGAATTACACCCTTGTTGTCTTATAATTTTGTAAATCAATGTTAAATCACTAATAATTTAAAAATTCCATGTACCACACACATATACTTACATATGTGCAACATGTACTGTGTAAACAGGCAGCAGCTGATTCTCCTTTCTCCTGCTTCTTGCTGGCTGCCTCTTCCATCCCACTGGTAACTCACACATCCAGGCACATCCTGTATGCTGCATAGTAGCTTTTTTTTAAAAAAATGTTTATTTATTTCCTTTTTGTTGCCCTTGTTGTTTTAGTTATTATTGTTGTTGATGTCGTCATTGTTGGACAGGACAGAGAGAAATGAAAGAGATAGGGAAGACAGAGAGGGGGATAGAAAGATAGACACCTACAGACCTGCTTCACCACCTGTGAAGTGATTCCCCTACAGGTGAGGAGTCGGGGGCTCGAACCAGGTTCCCTACTCAGGTCCTTGTGCTTAGCGCCACGTGCACTTAACCCGCTGTGCTACCGGACTCCTCATAGTAGTTTTTTTGAGTCTAGAGCTTTTGCTTTGTAGAAATAGGTGTTGCTGGGTTTCCAGAATCCGAATCCTTTGAAATTTCACACTGATAAAGAATCAACATGGGGGTTGGGTGGCAGCGAAGCGGGTTAAGCGCATGTGGTGCAAAGCTCAGGGACCAGCTTAAGGATCCCAGTTCGAGCCTCGTCTCCCCACCTGTAGGAAGGGTCGCTACACAGTTAGTGAAGCAGATCTGCAAATGTCTTTCTCTTCTCCTCTCTCCATTTCTCTCTGTCCTATCCAACAACAGTGACAGCAATAACAACACTAATAATAACCACAACAACAATAAAGCAACAAAAGGGGGGGGAAGCCTCCAGGAGCAGTGGATTCATGGTGCAGGCACCAAGCCCCAGCAATAACGGTGGAGGCAAACAAAAAAAATCAACATGGAAATGTTATAAAGTTTTTATTTCACTAGACTAATAAAAGTTGTTTAGAGAAATCTAAGCCCTCAAATAGTCTGGATTTCCTATATTGCTCCACAAACAGAACTCAGGAAGAGGAGGAGATGATGGAGAATTCAGCCTTCCTTGCCTCAAGAGAGATAGGTTCTGGGTGCTGAGGAGATAGCACAATGGTTTGCAAAAAGATCTTCATGACTTAAGGTTCTGAGGCTCCAAGTTCAATCCCCAGCACCTCTATAAGACAGAGCTGATCAGTGCTCTGGTCTCACTCTCTGTATCTTCCTCCTCACCTCTCTCATCAAAATAACTACATTTTTAAAAAGAGAGATGACGTCTGTGCTGGAGGAGAAGCCAAAGACTGGGACAATGTGTTATTCTTTTCCTTTTCTTTTCTTTCTTTCTTTCTTTTTTTTTTTCTGAGTGGATACTGAACCTCACTAAGGTTTAAATAGCTGAGCATGGGAGTTCGACTCAGGCCACAAGACACCTCAGGTAACACATTAAAGAATATGTTCTCATATGTTCCCTCTCAGTTTCCCAGCCTCCACCTTTAAGGCGAAGCGAAAAAGCACTTTCTTCTGTTTAATATGCCCCATGCTCCTCTTTTTTAAATGATTACACTATGCCAGAATAGGTTTCACATAAAACCAGTTCTCTTTTTTTTTTTTTTGCTTCCGGGGTTATTGATGGGGCTCCATGCCTGCACTACGAATCCACTGCTCCTGGAGGCCATTTTTTCCCATTTTGTTGCCCTTGTTGTTTATCATCGTTCTTGTTATTATTATTGTTGTTATTGGTGTCATTGTTGTTGGACAGCAAGAAATGGAGAGAGGAGGGGAAGACAGAGAGGGGGAGAGAAAGATAGTCACCTGCAGAAGCGACTCCCCTACAGGTGGGGAGCTGGTGGCTTGAACCTGGATCCTTCTGCTGGCCCTCATGCTCTGCACCACATGCGCTTAATCGCCGGCCCCCTCTTATTGATTTTTATTTTTGACTTTAAAGGATACTTTGAGAGGCTGGGATGGGGTGACACAGAAGATGTGAGAACAGAGGTGAAGAGAACAATAATAGCCCGAGTCCATTCTTACTCAGAGGTGATGAGTGAGCACAGTCTAAACAAACTAGTCTGCAGGGAAGTGTGTCCTTCAGACAGCGGGAGTGCAGCCCCTAGACAGCCCTGCATGTCAGATGGCGTGCATCAAGTGTCAGGGTCCAACTGCCTAGGGGTGGCCATTTTGTCTTCCCTTCAGATGGCGTGCATCAAGTGTCAGGGTCCAACTGCCTAGGGGTGGCCATTTTGTCTTCCCTTCAGATGGCGTGCATCAAGTGTCAGGGTCCAACTGCCTAGGGGTGGCCATTTTGTCTTCCCTTCAGATGGCGTGCATCAAGTGTCAGGGTCCAACTGCCTAGGGGTGGCCATTTTGTCTTCCCTTCAGATGGCGTGCATCAAGTGTCAGGGTCCAACCGCCTTGGGCCGGCCATTTTGTCTTCCCTCCTGCAGCTGCAAAATGGATTTTAGAGAGGGTACACTTCTCACAGTTGCAGGAGGTGACAGGCCAGTATCAAGATGTCAGAAGCTTTGATTTCTTTTACAAGGTCTCTCCTATTTTTTTTTTTTTTTTTTTTTGCCGCCAAGGTTATCATGGGGCTTGGTGCCTACACCGTGAATCCACTACTCCTGGCGGCCATTTTTTCCTTTTTCTTTCTTTTTTTTAAATTTTCTTTTCTTTACTTTCTTTCTTTTTCTGTTCTTTCTATTTTTCTTTGACAGGACAGACAGAAATTGAGAGGGGGAGAGGGAGAGAGATAGAGAGGGAGACCGGAAAATACCTCCAGACCTGCTTCAGTGCTCACTGAAGTAAGTATTCCCTCTAGAGGTGGGGAGCAGGGCCTTTGCTCAAGGTGACATATGTGCTTAAGCAGATGCACCCCTGCTCGCCCCCACCCCTCAGTGCCTCTCCTTGACAAGCAGATGGTCACTCTTGCTGGTTTTTCAAATAATTGTCTCTCCCCAATCAAGCATCCTTGGGATTTCTTTCTTTCTTTCTTTCTTTCTTTCTTTCTTTCTTTCTTTCTTTCTTTCTTTCTTTTTTAGGAGGAGACCAGATTTCTATTATTTAATGAGGTGCTGGCCGATGAGCCCAGGACTTCATGCATGTACTTCCATCACCTCATCTGCTAACTTGAGAAGAGTCTCTTCAGAGAGATTTCCTGTCTCTACCTCTCTCCTTCTCTCTGTCTCTCTCTTGTCTTTTTGTCAACACAGGTGCTTCACAGGTCCAGTTCAACTTCTTCAGAAAGAAGAGATGGACAAGAGGAGAGAGAGAGAGAGAGAGAGACATAGAATGACAACAAGCACCAGAGCCTCCTCAGGTGCAGTGGGAACCAGGATTGCAGCTGGGCCACATAAATGGCAAAACAGGGAGTCACGCGGTAGCACAGCAGGTTAAGCGCATGTGGCGCAAAGCACAAGGACCGGCATAAGGATCCCGGTTCGAGCCCTCAGCTCCCCACCTGAAGGGGAGTCGCTTCACAGGCGGTGAAGCAGGTCTGCAGGTGTCTATCTTTCTCTCCCCCCTCTGTCTTCCCCTCCTCTCTCCATTTCTCTCTGTCCTATCCAACAACGACAACAACAATAATAACTACAACAATAAAACAAGGGCAGCAAAAGGGAATAAATAAATAAATATTTTTTTTAAATGGCAATACAGGCACCTTCCCAGTAAGCCATCTTGCCAGAACAGGGAGGTTCTTTTGACTAAGACAGAGACAGATATATCTACAGTTTGGTTCTAAGTACAAGTCATGTGCACATAGAGTTGGAAAAAAGATGCGGTTTCACAGAAGGAAATCTCAACTTGCCCTGTCCTACTGCTCCTTTTAAAATTGATGAGCTGGGCTCTGCCTGACCTTTGCCCCAACGTGCATGATTACTTCTGTATTAAGAGAACAGCCTCACTCTAGAATTACCCATCTCAAATGGCCAGCAGACACATGATGAAATATTCAACTTCCCCAGTAATAAAATAAAAACAGTGGAGCAATGACTTATCATGTTTCACCTAGCAAATTAGCAATTTTGCTTTGTTTTATTTTTTCATTTGTAATGGCTTACAATAGCCAATTGGGGGTCAGGGTTTGGGGAAATGGACCTTATGATAAACTGTGATGGAAAGAGGATATTGCTCAAGCTCAGCTGATGAAAGGAATCAAGCATCTGCAAAAGATTCAAAGCAGAACATTGATTCCAAGATTCTTTGTACGAGAGACACAAAAGACACAAACATGTAACTACACAGGTGTTCACTGCAATGGTGCACGTTTTCCCCACTATCTGACCAAAAAAGGTTCTCCTGTGAATCTCAACTGCAAGGCCAGCCATGAGCAAGCTGCCTCTCCTGAGTTGGTAAAGAAGGCAGTGGAAGGGCCAGGTGGTGGCACACCTGGTTGAGTGCATATGTTACAGTGCCCAAGGACCAGGGTTCAAGCCCCTAATCCCCACCTGCTGGGGGAAAGCTTCACGAGTGGTGAAGTAGGGCTGCAGGTGTCTCTCTGTCTCTGTCTCTCTATCTATCTCTCTATCTCCCCCTTCCTCTCAAATTCTGGCTGTCTCTAGTCAATAAAAATAATTAAAAAAATAAAAAATGAAGGCATTCTCAAACAAGATTCACAGATAGCTGTGTTGCTAAGAAGGCATCATATATTATTCATGCATGCACCCACCTATCTCCAAGCTACCATCCTATTTTTTTGTTTGTTTCATTGATCTTTTCCCCACTATATTGAGATATAATTGGCATGCAGCACCTGTGTAAACATAAGATATAAAGTGTAAAGATGGGATATGTGTTTATGACCCCAGTCAAGTCAGCAAGTACATCCATGACCACACATAACTGGCACTTTGAGAACTTTTAAGACCCTCTCTCAACACCAAATTGTCAACTAAACTCCCCCCAGGGGGTGTGCCAGACCCCCACGACTTCCTCCTCTCATAACTGGAAGTTTTCACACACTGAGCACCTTCCCCCACTTTGCCATCTTCAACCTCTCGACAAAAATTAGTCTACTCTCTGCTTTTTTTTTTTTTCTTTGTAGGGAGGTGGCACGAGAGACACAGAGAGACTGGAACACTTCTCACTTCCAGTGCCAGGGATCATGGAACCTATGGACTCATGCATATAAGCCTGGTGCTCTTCCCCTGAGCTGTCTGTCTGGCCAGGGTTAGCTGTTTTCTGATTCCAAGTAGAAGAGAGATGACACAGTGTCTGCCTTTCTGTTTCTAATTTAATTCATTTAGTATAATGCCCTCAAGTTTCATTCAGGATTTTTTTTTCTGTCTTCTGGCTGAATTGCATAGTAGGCATTCACAGCACATACATGTACATGCAATATACTATATATCATGTTTTCTTTCTGTGGAGACACAGAGAGCTTTGTTGTTGTTTTGGTTATTACTATTATTATTATTATTATTATTATTCTCCATAGCACTGCTTAGTTCTAGTTTATAGACTGTAGGGATTGAATCTGGGACTCTGGAGCCTCAGGCTGGAGAGTCTCTTTGCATAACCATTATGCTATTTACTCCTCACAGGAGGTAGGGGAGGGGTTATGGTTCTGGCTCCTTCCATGAGAAGGTTTCCTAAATCCACTAGCCTCTAGATTTTTATTCCATCTTTCTCAAAGACTCCTGCACATTTTCTCTACAGTTGGGAGTTAGCTTCCAGTGGGGACCAATGTTGCCTCAGATATTGAAGTCCGCTTGGTAGACTGTCTTAGGGATTCTTCACTGCAGTCCTGAGAGGTTTCCCCTCAGCCCCATTGTACAAGGGAGGCAATTAGAGAGTTCAGACAATGTTGCTGATTGGCCAGCAAGTCAATTGCTGATAGGCCCCCAAGCCAGATCCCAACTATTTACTCTTAATCAACCTCTGAAGAGTGACCTTCAACTTCCAGTCTCCATTGTACTGGGAGCTCATTCTACCACTCTGCAATATATTTCTTTTATTATTTTTATTTATTATTTTCTTTGAAGGCAGTTTTTCTAACCTCTTCCCCTTTTCCCACCCCCCTCCCACCCCACATTCTTTCTTTTATGAAACATTCAATCCATGCAACCTTTGACAGGGGGGGAGAATCTGAAAGCCCTAGTGCAATGGAAATGCTAAAGCTTCTTCAAACTTAAGTAGCATTAGAAGCAATTACATTTGTGTACATGTAGAAAGGCCTTTGCTTTGTCTGATCCTCCCCCCCCACACACACACACACCCAGGGGCCATAAACTATTAGCAGGGAAAGCTGTTAACCCTTTCTGAGCTCCTCAGAGCTGAAGGCTGCAGGCCCAGGGCTTTATCTGATTTTCCCCCTCTGTGGTCAGCGTTCCACCATGAGGCTGCTGCTCTCAAAGTGGCACTGATATCTGTTTACTCAAACAGATTCATGTTTTTATCTCAAGATGGGTTTTCATGGGAACAGGATTACGTGGCGGGTTCCGGTGTAGAGCTGCTTGAGTCATCCACTGAAAACAGAAGACAAGCTAATAAAACATTGGTCTAATTCTCTGCATTTAGTGATAGAGCTTTTATATCTTTCTTTTCTTCTCCTTTCCTGGTAGTTTCCATTGACCTAAACCTCTTATTGTTTACACAGACACACACACACACACACATACACACACACACACACACACACACACACACACACAGTTTATAGCTAAGAAGAGGCTATGATGAAAAATGAGGTGGTGCACCATGCTATTCAAATACAGTGAAGATGAAAATAACGTCTTTGGCAAAGTGCAAAGCTATAAAACTTCCCAAGACATACACTTTGACGCTCAAGGAGAGAAGCAACAGATTCTACCCCATGGATTGCTCCAGGAAAAAAAAAATTCTCTTTCACTTGAGAATTGCTGCAGTTTGGTTCGTGCCAAAATTTGGGCCCTTGAAAGAGACAATTTCTCCTTTCTACCCTCTGGGCTGGATGAGGCTGAGCAGGGCAAGTCTTCAGGCCCATGTGGTGTAGCTCTGGGCTGGACCATTCAGGGCCTATGTGAAAATTGGGGCTGATGACTGGGACCTGGGGAACCTCCTCGGCCAGCATGTCTTCACCCTACATGTACTTTCAGAGCGTCCTGTTCTGGGGCTTCCTCCCAGCATGATGGGGTGTAGATTTGGAGGTGGGTTTCTTTGACACTGATTTTAAAGAGGAAGAAGTTGCCAGCACCTTACTGCGACCTGAATTCAGTAGTCCTAGCAAGCTAGTTCCTTAATTTCTTCTACATGATCTGTCAGTGAAGGTCATCTCAAGTTCAAGGGAAGAATAAAAGCCTGGGGGTCAGTACAAAGAAGTTACAGGCAGGTAGGAACCCCAATCTTCATCACACACAGGGTGACAAATTGCTAGTTAAGACTTTCAAACACAAGTTGCGGGTACGAAACTTGTATAGCAGTGAAAAGGAATGAACTGCAGGGACCTGTAAAACTCTTAAGAAAGCTCCCAAATATCAGAGTAGGGAAAATACAAGACACAAAATAGTGCACACCGTGAGTTCATTTCTGGAAGACTGAAAGTGACTAAAGTAAGCTACACTTGGCCCTTGGACAATATGGCTTTGCACATCACAGGTTCACTTACATGAGAATTTTTTTTCTTTTTTCCTATTCCTTGGTTACGCGTTCATGGACTCAACCAACCACAAAATGCCGGTGGTTGATTGGGTCTGCAGATGTGGAACCCACAGACACAGAGGTCGATTGTCAAGGACCTGAGCACCCACAGATGTTGGTATTTGGTGGGTGGTCTTCAAACCAATCCCTTTTGGACACCAAGAATGACTGTAAGCTAGATCCTGGGGAGTTGAGAATTATCCAAATGTGTTCTTTGTTGTTGTTGTTGTCTTAAAAATGAAAAGGACAGGGAAATAGTCTATTTATTTATTATGAAATAGAGTAAGAATGACAGAGACCAGAGTACCACTCAGCACTAGCAGTGATGCAGGTGTCCATTATCCGGAAGTGACATGGAACATCTCTGAATGCTGGTGACCAGGCCAGGCCATACCTATGTTTGATTCTAGTGTCTAGTTGACTAGGCATATTTTCTCTTTCTGTGATATATATATATATATATATATATATATATATATATATATGATTTATTTTGCATTTTACTTTCCATTGAGCTTTTTGTTTTTGTTTTTTTTTAACTGAAAGAGAAAAACTGGGTGAGAGAAATAGCGTAGTGGTTACGCAAAAAAACTCTCATGCCTGAGGTTCCAAAGTCCCAGGTTCACAGCCCTGCACCAGCATAAGCCCCCTTTAGAAAGTCTTGGGCCCTCCTCAATCGCTATCGAACAGGCCATGGCGGGTGCGCCGCTATGTTCCATCGCTGGGGAGCCAGAGACGACCCGAACTGCCCCTGCAGCTACAGACAGACTATGACCCACATAGTCAACGACTGCCACCTCTCCAGATTCAAAGGAGGTCTCGAAACTTTACATCAGGCTCAACCTGACGCTGTTGACTGGCTACGGAAGAAGGGCAAACGCTAGAAGAAGAAGAAAGTCTTTTGGAGGGTGGGGGTAGATGGCATAATGGTTATGCAAAGAGACTCTCATGCCTGAGGCTTGGAAGTCCCAGGTTCAGTCTTCCACACCACAATAAGCCAGAGCTGTGCAGTGCTCTGCTGTTTCTCTCTGTGTCTTTCTCTCTCTGCATCTCTCTCAAAAATAAAATAAGTAAAATACTTTAAAAAAAAAAGTCTTTGGGTAAGGAGTTCTGAACCCCTGCCCCCTGTCTCTCCAGTCTCTCATCTCCTGAAAAGGGTCCTATCCAGTCTGGGGCAGCACCCTGGCCATCACCTGCACAACTGCCTAGTTCTTCAGGCTCTCTTCCATGCCCCCGGGATGTGGTATATTGCCACCCCTGGTGACCTGATCTGGTGTCAGGCTCTGATGGAAGCTTCTCCTCCTGGCTGCTGACAGGTGACAGGCCAAGTGGCCATTGGGGCCATGCCAGGATGTAATAAATCTTTCGGGCACCAAGAATCTGCCGATGACAGCAGTGCAGATCAGTGGAACCAGCTGGGCTCCATGTCCCAGGAATCACATGGTGTTTACTCTGCCGCCAGACACCCAGCACCCACTCTGCTGGAAGCCACCAACACTGCCTGCAAGGGCCTCCTCTGGAGAAAGTCCAGATTCAATAATCATGTAAGTAGGAGTGCAATTCTGTTTGGGTTTATTACAGAGGTTGCCATTTCAAAGGGACAGTGTCTTCTAGGGTCTTTTCTTGGGGACTGCTGAAGCATGACCTAATTTAATCGATGGATGAAAATTCTTATGCTAAAATAAAAAAATAAAGGTGTGTATGTGTGGGGTGGCAGGGAGAGGGAGAGGGCAGACGGACTTTTCTTTGAAAAAGAACGGATTCAGTCTTCTGATGGTTTTGATGGGTCTTAGAAAAATGCAGACCGGATGCCACACTGACATTAGCGACATCCAGAGGGAGGGCCAGGAGGGGTGTTCACTGTCAGGACAACGCTGACACTGTCAAAAACTCTTCCCAAACTACTATTGTGCTCTGGTCTTCTAACTGCTCTGCAGACAGGTGAGGTCAGATGTCATTTGATTAATTTTAAAGATGAAAGTAAGAGCTCAAGAGGCTTTTTTAGATTTTTTTTTTTCCCTGAAACTCCTGAGTGGAGCATGAGTGGAGTTGTTGTCTCTTCATTTTTAAAGCCGAGGAAAAATCTTTGAGGAGTGAGGATCATGCCGCAATAGATACAAGTACACTGATGAAGAAGAATGGGAGAGGGGGGGAGAGAAGGGGAGCAGCAGGGGAAGGAAACAAAAAAATAAAGAAGAGGGAGGAAGTGGAAGGCTTGAAGGGCAGGGAAAACTGAGTGAGTAGTATGGGTGCAGTTTTTAGCATCTACTATGTTTAATACAATGAGTAAGGTTCTTTCTTCATTTTAATTACCTTTATTTATTTATTGGATAGAGGTCACCAGAAATTGAGAGGAGGGGGGAGACAGAGAGGGAGAGAGAAAGATAGATATTTGCAGACATGCTTCAGCACTTCTGAAGCCCACTCCTCCCCCCAAAAAAAGTGGGAAGCCCAGGGCTCGAACTCGGTGGGATCCTTGCCTGAGTCCTTGCACTTAGTACTATGTGTGTTTAACCCTTTTAATAAATTGAAGGACTTCTGAAACTTTAGTAGCCCCTCTTCCCCCACTGTTAGTCAATGAGTTTCTGTTTTTAGTAATCAAATAATCATCAAGTCACCACTGAGCTTTACCTGACTTTAGCCAAGACTTACTATTTGATAGAAAAAAGGACTGTTTGAAGAGTGGGTTAACTACTGCCTCAGAGGGATGCTGTTAGCTCTGTAGAACTGAGGTGAGCAGCATGGGTCCTTGAGGTAGCTTAGCTGGAGTACCAAGCGCCAAGGACTGGCACGGGATTTGAACCTCAGCTCCCCACCTGCAGGAGGGTCGCTTCACAAATGGTGAAGCAAGTCTGTAGGTGTCTCTCTCCCTCTCTATCTCCCCCTTCCCTCTCAATTTCTCTGTCCTATCCAATAAAATGAAAAAAAAAAAAAAAAAAAAAGGCCTCTGGGAGGAGTGGATTTGCAGTGCGGCACCAAGCCCTAGCAACAACTCTGTAGGCAAAGAGGGGGGGGGGGGGGACCTAGATAGTGCATCTGTCTTGTCATGTACATAACCCAGATTCCAGCATAGTCTCCACAACACTGGTTGGAGTTTCACTGCTGTGGTGTCCTTTTCTCTCTCTCAACCAGTGTTGGAGTTTCACTGCTGTGGTGTCCTTTTCCCTCTCTCTCTCTCTCTCTCTCTCTCTCTCTCTCCCTCTCCCTCTCCCTTTCCCTCTCCCTCTCCTTCTCCCTCTCCCTCCTCCTCCTCCCTCCTCCCCCTCCCCCTCTCCTTTTCCCTCTCTCAGAAAAAAGTTGTGGAGAGTAATCAAAAAAAGAATAACAAAAAATAATCAACAACAACAACAACAACACCCCACACAACCAAAAAGAAGAAAAAAAAAGAACAGAAAGAAAATCAAGGTGCTTATAACCTGGAATCATTTTCCTAGTGAAGACAGAGGGCAAGGGAATTTGTGGGTATCTGTGTTGCAATCTCTAGTATTTATTTGGTCACCGAATTCTGGCCTCCTTTGCTTTCCAATGAGGTGAGGGTGGGGGGTGGAATCCTATTCAAGGCCACTGTGTGGTTGAAAAGTTGACTTCTTTCTTATACAAAGTGAGAAGTGCACTCAAGGGCTAGAATGAGCTTAGGTTAGACTGCACCCATCCACTCAAGCCATTTTGTGAGAATTTATCCTTCTTCCCAACTCAGTTCCGCTGACTTTCAGTTGGTTCTATTCTGAAGCACACTTCCTTCACCCTAGGCTCAAAATGACAATGGCAAGCAGACCGCTTAACTCACTATTCCAGCAAATGTCCCAGGAGAGGGCCACATTGGGCTGGCTTGAGTCACATGACCACTCCTGAGCCAATCACTACAAAGCAGCTGGGGAGGACAGCCTAGTTTTGAATGGTCAGAACTAGGTCATGTGCCCACTGAGAATGGCCCTGCCTACACTGCCGCATCCACCATATGGCCTCCAAACTAGGAGAGACATGTCAGTCCAGGGCAAACGTCTGGCAGCATTGTGTTAAGGCAGGAAAGTTGATAGGAAGTGGAGATGATGGACAGATATGCAATACTCACAGGTAAAGTTAGTCCTGTCATATGATCTTTTCACCACACTACAATTTCTAGACTTTTCATTTGGGTCAGCGGACCTGGTGGGGAATTTTAAGAATTAGGCAATTGTAGGTGTTTTGAAACCCGTTAGTTCATATTCCACATTTTACAGCTGAGGATAAGTGACTCACCTCCAGGCACACATCTGTTGAGAAAGAGGCATGCAGCATCTGAAGCCCAGGCTAGGACACCAGGTCGCCCTGCTGGGCAGTTTCCTCCTCTGACTAACAGGGCAACCAAGCAACTGGCAGATTCCAGACTTCTCACCATTTCCCAACAAGACTTCTATCACGGCTTTGACCAAAGGGGATATTCCACACACCGGAACGAGATGATATCAGAAATCCAAATGCAAAACAGGCTTTCCACATCCCCTTTAGCCAATGGGAGTGTATAGTACAAATCATTTTTTTTCCACAATGATAGACATTCCATTATTTCCAACTAGTCTACTAAGGGGGAAAAAAAAACATATATAAGGGAAGGGATGGATGTAGTTTTGATTCAATTGTTTTTTGGGGTTTGTAAGAGAAGTCACCCAAATATGTCATCAAGAGTTTTGAACTCTTTTTGTCATGAACAATTTGCTTGTGATGGTTCTTTGCAAGTCTATGCAGAGAGCGATCTGTTACTTAAAACAGGTCAGCAAAGTGCGACCCAAAGGCCAAAGGCAGGCCACCATTCTTTTTCTGTTACGGTTTGTCGCACACGCTCCAATAAAGATTGTCCTTAGCTGCAATGACACAACTTGACACAGCAGTGACAGAACTGAGCTTCTGTGCCAGACCTGTGGCCTGCAGAGGCAGGTACTCACCATCCACACCCCGAAAGGAAACTGTGGTGACGCCTGACTTAGGATGCCAGAACAGCAGGCCGAAAGAAAATCGTAGGGTTCGTTTCATCTCAAGGTCCCTCAGATCACAGGCAATATCTAATACATAGTCTTTGGACATCTATTGACAAATCTGCTATTTAACTTTCTTTGAACTAAACCCATTTCTATTGCGGAGGAGCTATTTTAAACTTCTGATTTTTGGCTTTTCCAAGACGATCCAAAGCTAACCTTATCAGAGTAAGGACTACAAAAGCTGAATAAGGGCAAGAGACTGGCATACTTTAACGATGACTCCTTAGTCACTACCAGGCCACCCCATCAGCTGGGGCCCTAGTCGGGGAGTCCTGGGATTCCCATACAGACACAATGAGCCTAGACCTCAAACAGATCCCTCTCTCCACTATCACTGGTTCATCTTCATCAGGAACAACATAATGGACCCCTTTGAGTGTCCCCATAGAACCTTGCCCTCAATGTGTATCAGTAATGGTAGGGAATGTTCCATCCTCTGAAGGGGAACTGGATAACATACTCTATCTATCTACCACCTGAGGAAGATGGGTCCTGAAACTGGGGCAGCTTGGAATGTTCCTACTCATGACCACAGAATGCAAATTCGGACCTACAGGGATGTAGAGGTTACATAGGCTCCTAAGCTGAATATGGGCCCCAGATCAAATCGATGGGATTTACAGTCAACAATAACACAGTGATGGGCATTTTTCCGAGCTTAAGTTTGAGACCCAGTGATCAATTCCAACTCTCTCATGATTGAGTTGGGGTAAACTGAGGCTGAGAGAGAACATTTGATGACTGACTCAAGATCACGTGATAAGGCGATAAAGCTGATGGTGGAATACAAGTGAGAGTCCCTAGGTCTTGGCTTCATTACTTGATGCTGTTGTCTCTCTCTCTCAAGGGTTCTTGATCAGAATGCAATTATTGCCTTTTTTTTTAAAGAGCAAATATTTTATAACCTCCCTTTATTGCACAGACACAAAAATCATAGACAATAAAACCTCCACACATAATTTATAGATGGCACGCCTTAACAGATTCACATGGTTTGCACATACCCAAAGCTGCAGGAATAGAACAAAGACTTGAGGAATAACCCCACATAGGTAACGCCCACCCGGAGAGCAGGGTGACTACAGTGGTTGTACCCACACCAGCTGAAGTGTGTGTGTGTCGTGCTGCACAGCCCCGGCAACTCCAGCCCTACTTGGTGGCATTGTCTGGAGTGACCTATTTTCCCACCCTGTCATGGACACAGTCAAGTTGTGGCTTCCCTTGGATTGTGTGGCCTGTGGCATGAGGGCAAAATCAAGGATACACTGGTTAAGTATAAAAAAGAAGGAGAAGGAGAGGAAGAAGAAGAAGAAGAAGAGGAAGATGAAGAGGAAGGAGAAGGAGAAGAAGAAGGAGAAGGAGAAGGAGAGGAAGAGGAAGAAGCAGAAGGAGAAGGAGAGGAAGAAGCAGAAGAAGCAGAAGAAGCAGAAGAAGAAGAAGAAGAAGAAGAAGAAGAAGAAGAAGAAGAAGAAGAAGAAGAAGCAGAAGAAGAAGAAGAAAAAGAAGAAGAAGAAGGAGAAGGAGAAGGAGAAGGAGAAGGAGAAGGAGAAGGAGAAGGAGAAGGAGAAGGAGAAGGAGAAGGAGAAGGAGAAGGAGAATGTTCTGGGGGCTGGGTGATGGAGCACCCGGTTAAGCACACACAGTACTAAGTGCAAAAACCCATTCGTGGAACTGGGTTCGAGCCCTTGTTCCCCACCTGCAGGGAGGAAGCTTCAGGAGTGGTGAAACAGGTCTACAGGTAGCTTCCTCTCTCCTTTTTTATCTCCCCTTCCTCTCTCAGTTTATCTCTGTCTTATCTAAAAAATGGGGAAAAAATGGCCACTGGGAGCAGTGAATTCATAGTGCAGGCACTGAGCTCCAGTGACAACCCTGGAGGGGAAAAAAAAAAAAAAGACTTGTAGTAACATAGTTTCTGGACTCAGATAATCATCAGCAGGCTTCTCATCCACCCAAAGCTTATTCTTTTTTTTTTTTTTTTTTTTTTTACCAGAGCACTGCTCAGCTCTGGCTTGTGGTGGTGCAGGGAATTGAACCTGGGACTTTGGAGCCTCAGGCATGAGAATCACTTTGCATAACCATTATGCTATCTACCCCTGCCCCCAAAGCTTATTCTATTGGTACATTTGAAAGTCTTGTGGATACAGGGAAAGTTCTCAAAGGGTGAGGCTGTCTTGTTAATTATAAGATAGCTTAAGGCCCTGACCATTGCCCACTAAGTTCCAGTCATGTTCTGGCCCCACTGAGGTAGTTAAATAACAGTCACAAATGTCTAACTCTTCTTTGAGGAGGGAGGAGAGGCCGCTGTTATTATTGACTAATCACCAATAGGAACCTTTCCCACCTTCATCCTGGGCTGTTGGGTCTGCATCTGTGCAGCACAATCCACCTGCCTCAAAGAATCATGGGAGACTTTGAACCATTTGGAAGACCTATCTAATGAGACTGATTTCTGGGGATTTGCCTGGCCCGCTTACTAGGGAGAATCCTGCAGTGATTGCTTGGGGGTGGATTTGGAGGACATTCTGCAAAGACGTGGAAATAATATTTCCAATACCCACATGTGCAATCTCAGGCCAACAGGAACCAGTGAAAGCAGAGATTGGAGGCCCAGCTCCCAGAGCCTTTTGTGTGGAGAGAAAAGATGACCCACGATGGGGATGAGGGCCTGAGAAAAAAAGTAGAATCAATCAGATCAGGCCCTATTTGGTCAATAAGAGAAGGAAAAATTCTAGACTGGGCAGCTATTGTTATGTAAATGAGATGCAACTCCCCCTCAGTGTCCAAGTTTTGAGCTCTGCTCCCTTGAACAGTGGCTTAAGAGAGCCCTCAAAGATGTTTTTACCACATGTGCAAGAAATTAAAATTAGGCCTAAGCTCATCTGAAGAGTCACTTTGACATTGCCATATGTTGGGAGCAAAGCTGGGTTTTGGATTTAGCAAACATCTTAAACTATTTTTCAAATGATTTAGGTTCAGCAAGACCCCAACTGTATTTTTTATTCTCCAAGTACCTTTCTCCCCCCTTGTTTTAAACCCTAGGGTATTTGGAAGAGAATTCAAGCCACATGTTTCTGATTCATTTACACTTAACTCATCGGCATGCTGTTTTCCAAGAGTCATTTGATGTCCAAGAAGACCTTTGGAAATACATGTTAAGTATATATATATATATATATATATATATATATATATATATATATACACATACATTTATATTCATACACACACACACACACACATCCCAATTTCTTCTTATATTTTCTAAGATTTAGCCAGCTCAAAACACCAAAGAGATCGAGTCAAATGAGAGAAAAGCAGCATCCTTTGAGTACTCACTCAACTTGGCAGAAAGAAATTCTCTCTTCCTAGCCAAAGACAGACTTAACAAATGCCACAGTGTAGCCAGGCCCCTGGGGGAGGGGCATCTCAGAACTGTAGGCCCAGGAAGAAAAGGGACAGATTGATTCTTTGAGTGTGGCAACACAGAAACCAGGAGAACATAGGTAACGCCTGTTTTGCAAGGGTGCTAACTCAGAGCATAGGATCATGCCTCTGTGGAAACCTATATTGGTAGGTTGCAGAGAGAGAGAGCATAAATTACATAGATAGATGATATGTATGAAAGAAGAATAAATAGATAAGTTGGGAGTAGAGACATACACATGTAAATATCACATATGCATACATCTTTAAACATTTTTATTAGTGATTAAATAATGACTAACAAGATTGCAACAGGAATATAATCCCGTATTGCATAACTTCTGCATCCAGTCACCTGTAGATGCGGATTTAGGCTGTTCCCACTCTTCTACTATTGCGAATGATGCAGCTACGAACATATGGGTGCATATGTCCCTTTAGAGTAATGTTTGCATATTCTTTGGATAAATGCCTTCGAGGAGTGGTATTGCTGAATCATAAGGTAACTTCATTATTATTTCTTAAAGGACTCTTCATACAGTCTTCCAAAGAGACTGCTCCAATTTCTTCTTTGTTCTTTGTTTCTTTTGGTGAAGAAAAGAAGACTCAGTTACCTCACCTGCTCAAGCCCATTGCAGTTGTCAAGTGGTCAGTGCAAGACATGAACCCCAGCCTGAAAGCTGTGTTCACGTTTGCTAGTGAGTTGCCATAGCTCACCACCATGGCTCTCACTATTATGATTTATAAGCTAGCAAAAACTCTCCTTCAAAAAGGAAAGTGATTACAAGGGATACCTATACTGAAAACAAAGGAGTATATGTATATCTTCAGTCTATTCAAAAATTAATTTTTTGTAAAACATAACATTCACATTGGGAAGATGAGACCCTTATAATGAACATAAAAATGTGAAAATCGGGAGTCGGGCCGCAGCGCAGCGGGTTAAGCACACATGGTGCAAAGTGCAAGGACCAGTGTAAGGATCACAGTTTGAGGCCTCTGCTCCCCACCTGCAGGGGAGTCGCTTCACAGGTGGTGAAGCAGGTCTGCAGGTATCTGTCTTTCTCTCTCCCTTTGTCATCCCTCCTCTCTCAATTTCTCTCTGTCCTATCCAACAATGACGACATCAATAACAACAACAATAATAATTACAACAACAATAAAAAGAACAAGGGCAACAAAAAGGAAATAAATAAAAAGAAGCTTTAAAAAATGTGAAAATCAAGAATTATCTATGAGGCTTGGAATTTTGTACAACTTCATTCACCTTCTTATTCTGTAGTCTTTAGGTAGCACAGTGACCAGACAGAGAGAATAAGAGCCACTATTACTAAGTAGAAGTCACATCATTCAGAAAACAGATTGGGCCAGGCGGTAACACACCTGGTTAAGTGCACGTAGTGTGAAGCACTGGCACTGCCACTAGGAATCCTAGTTTGATCCCCCCCACTGGGATCCTGGTTTGAGTCCCTGGCTCTCCACCTGCAGGGGGTATGCTTTGCAAGTGGTGAAGCAAGTCTGCAGGTGTCTTTCTTTCTCTCCCCCTGTCTTCCCCTCCTCTTTCAATTTCTCTCTGTCTTATTGAACAACAACAGCAACAGTGTAAAAAAAAAAAAAAGATGGCCACCAGAAGCAGTGGATTCATAGTGCTGGTACCAAGCCCCAGTGATGATGATGATGTTGTGGATTATTATTATTATTATTATTATTATTAGTAGTAGTAGTAGTAGTAGTAGTAGTAGTATTACCAGAGCACTGCTCAGCTCTTGTTTATGGCAGTGCTGGGGATTGAACAGGGATCTTTGGTGCCTCAGACACGAAAGCCTTTTTAATCTTTTAAATTATTCTTATTTATTTATTGGATAGAGATAGTTAGAAATTGAGAGGAAGGAGAGGCAGAGAGGGAGCAACCAAGAGATGTCTGCAAGCACTGCTTCACCATTATGAGGCTTTTGCCCTGCATGTGGGGACCAGGGGCTTGAACCTGGGGCCTTGCACATTTTGGGGGGGGGGGGTTTGTTTATTTGTTGTTGGCCTTGCACATTGTACATGATGTGTGCCCTCAGCCAGGTAGACCACCCAGCTCCCTTTATGTTCCTAACCATTGTGCTATCTGTCCAGCTCTCTAGCAAGGATTTCTTGCCATACATATGAATCAGGTCAGAAATACATGACTTTACTGTCAGGGCAATAACCTACTGTAATAAAACATTATCCCAACACACTATGATCCATGTTAAATTTTTATGAGAACCCAATGTTTTCAGGCCAGGACATAGTTTTACCCATAAAGACATAAAATACCCAAAACAAACAGCACAGATGAGCTAATTCTTCTCCTCAGGCACCGGATGCTTTGGACGAAGGTGGGAAAAGCCCTGATCAACCAACAGTCACGTAATCAGCACACAGACTGAATGATCTCACATTGATTATTAAAGTCAACAACAGCAAAGTCTGGTGTGGCTATTCTTGCTCTAGAAAGAAAGAAAAAGCCCCTAACTGCCTTCTTCAGAGTTTGTTTAAGTGTGTTTTACACACAAGAGAAGTCTTCTACCTAAGTGTGAAAGAATTTGATTTCACTAGAAGATAGCCAGGTATTAAGACAGAGAGACAGAAAGGCAAGGAGATGTTATAACAGCCTCCAAGACGGCCAGGATCTGGCAATTTGAATTTAAATCTCTTCCTCTCCTTGTGCCTCACTGTACACCCAACTCAGATTCATTCTATGGACCTAAGCCAACACAGAAGATTCAACGAATGACATGTCCTTAACTCCAAGCCTTTGCCTGAGCTGTTCCGTCTGTCTGCTGACTGTCCTCTGCGGATTCTGAAATCTGACCCATCCTATTCTCTCTCAAAAACCTCATCCTCCTGGTTGTCCCTCAATCTCCTACACTGTAATTAATCACTGTTTGAATATCTCCTTAGCAACACTGCCATAACTGCTACTATTAACTCCGATTAATCATGGCCTTGGGTGGTTGGATGACGTGTGTTAAACCCCGTGCTGAAGACTTGATGAACATTATCTGATTTAATCCTTATAAAATCCATGGACATTGTTTGACTCTTTCATTCTCTCCTCCTTCTCCCATTTCTCCACTGTCCTCTTCTCTTCTTCCTCCGTTGCTGCCATCCTCATCTTTTTTCCCTGCTCTTTCTTTCCTTTCTTTCTTTCTCTCTCTCTTTCTTTCTTCTTTAAAGAATTTATTTACTCATGAGAGAGATAGGAGGAGAGACAGGAAGAACCAGGTCTATCACTCTGGTGCATGTGCTGCTGGGGACTGAACTCTGGAGAGCTCAATGCTTTATTCACTGGGCCACCTCCCGGACCACTTCCTGCTCTTTCTTCTTGCCCACTACTAACGTCACTTTTTTTTTTTTTAAAGATTTTTTAATTTGCTTCCCCCCCTTTTGTTGCCCTTGTTGTAGTAGTTATTATTGCTGTTGTTATGGATGTTGTCATTGTTGGATAGGGCAGAAAGCAATGGAGAGAGGAGGGGGAGACAGAAGGGGAGAGAAAGATAGACACCTGCAGGCCTGCTTCACCGCCTGTGAAGTGACTCCCCTGCAGGTGGGGATCTGGGGCTCAAACTGGGATCCTTAGGCCGGTCCTTGTGTTTGGCACCATGTGCACTTAACCCACTGTGCTACCACCCGACCCCTTACTCATGTCACTTTTTAAGCAAGGAAACTGAGGTCTAGAGAGCGCTAGCAACTGATTGAGCTTCGCACATCAAGTGTAAGTGAATGAGCCAGACTTTAAATGCTCCTCTGCTGGCTTGGACCACCCTCGGAGCCTTCTTCATTCTGTTCTGCAGTGCCTGCACTGTTCCATTCAGCTATGCTTCCTACCTGCCACCTCCTGCCTGCTCACTGCTCATCAGGTATTTCATGCACACGCAGGGCCATTTTTATTCACACACACACACACACACACACACACACACACACACACACACACACACACTGCACCACAGCACTGGATCTTCCTCTGTTGCCATAGCCCCTTCTCTGTAGTGCCAGGGTTCGAGCCTGAGTTACATATATATGCAGTGCAGGGGCCCTACTTAGTGACATATCCCTCCAGAATCTCATTTTCAGGAGTTTTATTTATTTGTAATCACTGCAGGGGAGAAAGTTTTGTTTACAAGACTATCATTGTGACGTGTGTGAAGCTCCCTATCTCCTCTTGGTAGGCATCAGCACACCACCCCCTGCACCAGTTTGACATCTTCCTCCAGCATGGAACACTGGGGCCTTAATACCCTTTTACCCCCTACCCACCTGTCTCTCACCTAGTGTTTCTGGCTCTGCTGTAATAGATTACAGCTAATTAAAGTTTCACTCTGGGGGCCAAGGTGGTGGCACACCTGGCTGAGTGCACATGTTACAATGCACAAGGACCCAGGTTCTAGGCCCTGGTCCCCACCTGCAGGAGGAAAGCTTTGCAAATGGTGAAGCAGGGCTGCAGGTGTCTCTCTTTCTCTCTCCCTCTCTATTTTCCCCTATCCTCTTGACTTTGGACTGTCTCTATTCAATAAATAAAGATAATAAAAAAATTGCTTAAAAAGTTTCACTCTGAGGCCACCTAAATACCCATTAACAGATGATTGGATAGAGATGTCATTGAATATATACTCCATGGAGTATGACTGCAATTAAAAAAAGGTGATATTGCGTCCTTTGGGACAAAATAGAGGGAATTTCATCATCAAATAAGTGAAGAGGTGAAAGACAATTACTGGGTGGGTTTCACTCAGATGTGGAATCTAGAGAACTGATAAGCATGAACTTGAAAAAAAAAACAGAAGCAAACACACTATTTCTAAAGCTCTGTGAGAACCTTGGGAGGGTGGGGGGGTAGGACACAGAACTTTGGTGATGGTGGGTGTATGGAGCTAGATCTGGAATCTTAAAATCTAATGACACACTATTAATTACAAACACAAATTTTAAAAGTTCCATCCACATTTCTACTTCTTATCATCATCATCATCATCATCATCACCATTTACCAAAACACTGGTCAGCTCTGACTCCTGGCAATACCAGGGATCGAACTTGGCACTTCTCCCATACAAGTCCTGAGAACTATCACTGTGTTGTCTTCCCGGCCATGGCTTTTAAGATACTTACAGGCAGTGATTTTATTTCACCCATCTGTAAATCTCTGCTTGGGGCATTGAGTTTGGCATACCACACAGCAGGCTTTGGCAAAGATAGACATTTATTTTTAAAGCCATTTTTTTTTTTAATGGGAAAAGCATTCACATGACTGGGAGAAAAAAAAATCACCAAAGGAAGAAGGAAATAAAGTAAAAAGTCTCTCAACCCTGACCTTGGTCACCCAGTTCCTCTTCTCCCCTGAGATAATCAGTTATCTTGGTTTCTTATGTCCCATTCGAGAAGAATCTATGTACATACAGAAGGACATACAAATCCATTTTTTTCTCTTAAAATAGAAATGACAGGGCACTCTAAACACTGTTCTCTGCTTTCATTTGCGCCGTCTGTTGTTACCACAATGATTTTTTAGTATTATCGAAGTTATGGGAAAGACTTTCTTTAAAAAAAAAAAAATCTTATAGATCACACTCTATTTTTAACACACTGTTGGGCTTGCACAAGTATTGCAAAAAAAAAAAAAAAACCCAGATTTCCCACATTACCTCTCTCCTGCCTACATTCCCCTGTTATGGATACCCTGTTTATTACCATGCTAACTAGTATCTTGCTTTAGTGTAGAGCCTTCACTACGAATGGTGAGATATGTGGATAAATGACTAAATAAAATTGCTAGTTCCTGCAGGGCGTGTACTCCTTGGTTAGGAGTTCTGTTAGTTGTATCAGTCCTGGGGGCTGGGAGCTGCAAGCATGAAAGTCTCTTTGCATGACCATTATGCTAACTACCTCCTCCTCCCCCTACCTGAAATGGGACAGGCTCTCTAAACAACAGTAACAACATTGCCAAGGAAAGAACTAACACTCAGATCAGACTCCAGTTGGAAAGGAATGAATGACCCTCTGAGATCAGGCTTTGCATGGCCTTTCTTCTCCTTCCACGTGGATATCCTGTACTCACTCATTCACTCACGCACTCACCCACTCACTCACTCACTCACTCTCTTGGACTGTGTGTGAGATTTCTCTGCTTTTCTCTTGGCTTGAGCAATTTTGCTTCTTGCTTTCTACCCTGATTTCCTGATTCTCCAGCTTCTGTCTTTAACTTTCATGACAGCTTCCCAGAACCCTTAGGATTGAGTGGGGTTAAAAGTAAGAGTGGGTAGGGACAGCTGAAACCCAAGGGCCACCAAGCACTCCTGCGGTTCCCACAAGATAGCACATTTCCTGGGCAGCCTTTCCAACTGGGCTGCCCTCCCTCCTCCTTAACCCCTGTCTGTTTCTGCTCCAGTTTTTATACCTTCTGCCCCCGGCCTACCACCCAAGATGCCTGGCACTGGACTTGCAGCCTCTGACTCAGAATTTTTTTTTTTTTTTTCTTCACATCCTTGCCTCCCTACTGTCACTGCCCACATTGAGAACTGATTTTACCATCAGCTGCCTACTCCAGGTTACATTTTATTCCACTGCAATTTCCTCTGAATAATCCCTCTCTCCCCCAAGTGATCTTCAAGATTGGAATTTGCACCTCTTCTCTCCACACCTCACACCCCCCACCTCCTTACCCAACTGTGTCCTCTCCAGCAGCCTAATTCCCCACTTCCCCTCCTCCAGGTGACCCTGCTTTTCCAGTGAGGGCTTCCAACTTGTAATTGTTTGAAAGTGCTAGTGTGGAAGCCAGAAGCTCCTGGTGAGTAAGGTTTGGAGGGGTGGGAAGGGGCAGACATTTTAATATGCAGTCAGATGGCTGGAACACCCAGCCACCGAGAGTTTTATATAGTGTGGGCATCGGCTTCTTTGCCAAGGAAACTTCAAGAGGTTTATAGGTTTGGGAGAGTTGCATGGTAAGCCTTGGAAGGTTTTCTTGGAGTTATGTAATCATTGGAAAAAAGAAAAGGGTAGCGGTGTGTGTGTGTGTGTGTGTGTGTGTGTGTGTGTGTCCCCTAATGCATTGCTTTTCTTCTTTAAGAGAAAAATAAAAGTCTTAATACAAAGGAATGTGTGAAAGGCACAAATGTAAAAAGCTTCAGGGCCTTTGGATGATTATTCAAGAGGAAAAGGCCTAAATGTGTTCAGCACGATTGTCTCCCTTCAAGTTCAAGTGCTAACAAGATGGAACAAGTCTCCCCAGCTCCCCAGGGATCCTGGCAAGGCAGGCCTCCTGCATTGGGTCTTCTCTTCTGCTGAACTTCTAATACCCATCCCAGTCTGTGCTCATGAATGCCTGGCACAAGTGTTTGTTTATGAGCTTCTTTTCCTGCAAGAATAACAGCTCCACCAGGCTAGGATGGATGGAGGATGGAGGATGGAGGATGGAGGATGGAGGATGGAGGATGGGTAGAGGATGGAGGATGGAGGATTCCCTCCCCCCTCCCAAATGTGTATAAAACATATCCCAGACATCTCCTGTGCTTGGCATGCAAGGGGAAACTCATGGGATACTGAGGGCTAACTGCAGGTCACACTGCTCTTTGGTCTTCGGAGGCATTTGGGACGGCATCTGGGGCATGATGAGTGTCATGTTCAAGAATCTCTGAGATCTGCAAGTTCCAGCAGACCGCAAAGGGTCTCACCCATTGACAGGTGGTTCCTCCAATCTCACTTCAGTTCCTGGAGCTTCTGCTAGGCTGCTGGGGAGTGTGCCTCAGGGACTGACCAGGGGGTTGGGCACACGGTATATGGCATGTGGAGGACCCCCAATCCGCCCCCCACCCAGCTCACATACTAGGTATTTCCTTTCTAGGTTTAGTACACATTGATGGTGGGGCTCTTACCCAGAATGGTTCTTTTTTGCCCAGTAGAAAACATTCCAGAATCTCTCTGCATTTGGTCCCTCTCCAGGACCTGAAGGTTGTTGGGATATTATCTATATTTCCTTCCAGGGTTTATTGTTATCTGCTAAAGAGTAAACAAATCTATCTATCTAGGGAATTTTTTACTTCAGACTAGGGCCCATGGTAGCTGATCTTAGAACACACATTTGCTCAAAGACACTCGTTGACCTACAGAATCTCCGGTAAGGGTCACAGAAGCCAGTTTGTAACATAAACAACCAAGAAGAACATCAAAGCCCATGCGAGAGTCTTCCCTTAGGACATCTGCCATTGCTCTCCAGCCGTGAGTTGTTGTAGCTCATGTTCAGTCTCCACAGTTCTCACCAAAGACTCGGAAAACCAGAAACCAGAGCCTCTGCTCATTCTTAACACTCAAACACCATCACCAGCAGCAAATGGCAGATTGGATGCAAGCTTGTTGGGAGTGTTTGACTGATGGTTGGATGGCGAGGGGAGGGGGGAGGCATGGTGTTGAGCCAAGTCATTAGCTGCAAGACAGGCTGGACAAATGCATCAAGCTTACATCTTAGGAAGCTGTGAGTGAATCAGCCCAGTCCTCCTCAAAGATCTCAGTTGGTATCATTCTAAGTCCCAAGACCCAGAACTCCTTGAACACCAGACCAATCAAGATATAGGTCAGTCTGCTCCTTTACTGATAAGTGTAGCTTCTAGAAGGTGTACCCGCCAACGTCATGCCAGGAGAAGAGAGAGCTAGAAAGCCACATGAGACATAACATCAATCACCTGGGCTCTCTGACGTCAGGCTGACTTTTCTAGACAGACATAGAGAGACCGCAGTAGCAGAGCTTCCCTCAGTGCTGTGAGGGCTGGGGCCTGAGAATCTGACCTTCACAGTTGACCTCCCAGCCCACAATGAAAACATATGTTCTGACCACTTAGTAGCTAGTGTGCTTACTGTATATAATTTCTTTTCCTTTCATATCCTTTCTTCTTTCTTTCTTTCTTTCTTTCTTCCTGTCTTTCTTTCTTTTTATTATTTTTGTTGCCATCAGTCTTGTTACTGGGACTTGGTGCCTGCACTACAATTCCACCACTCCCAGTAGCCGTTTTTTTTTCTTTTATCTCCTTTTACTTTTTCCTTTTATTTGATAGGACAAAGAGAAATTGAGAGTTAGACAAGGAGAGAGAACAATAGACACGTGCAGACCTGCTTCCCCACTTGAGAAGCATCCCCTCTGCAGGTGAGGAACCTGGGTCCTTGTGCATGGTGATGTGCATGATTAATCAGGTTTGCCACCACCCAACTCCCTAGAATTTTTTATTAGGAAATATATCTTATTTAGTTACATTCCTTGATCATCATCAGGACCTCAGTGCTCTGGGTTGACCTTTGCTGTGAGAGAGAGAGAAAGAGAGAGAGAGAGAGAGAGAGAGAGAGAGAGAGAGAGAGGAGGAGGAGGAGGAAATACCACAGCACCAAAGCTTCCCTCAGTGCAGAAGGGGCAGCAGGCACAACAGAGAAGGGGCACTCACCCCATAGCATTATTTGGGTATGAGAGGAACCCACATAGGTCAAAATAGTGAAGGTCATGCCTGACCACTTGGAAAGCTAAATATATAGCAAGATGCTTATCAATACTGGCTTATCGCTGTTATGTTTTGTGTTAAATATGAAACTCATCTTTTCTCACTTAAGCTAGCTCTTACCTCCTCCTTGTTCCTCCTTCTCTTCTTCCTCTTCCTTCCCCTCTTCTTCTCCTCCTCCTCTTCCTCCTCCTTCTCATCGTCCTCCTTCTTTTCCCTTTTTAAGTAGAATATTTGCACATCATCATTTCTTTGGGGGGGATTTACTAGACAGGAAATTTTGGGGTCAAAGAGGGTGCACATCTTAAAGCCTTTTGATATGCTAATAAGCCGTTCCCAGCACAACATTGGCTGCAGGTATATTCATTCATTAGTTACAAAACCCTTGGAGCATTGAGGGCTAGGACACTAAATGATGGAGGTTGTTAGTGACATTTCAGACTTTAAATGCAGAGCAGAGCGGGGAGCAAACAAGCCCAAAGGGATGAAAAGCTGGATTAACCTGAACAAAAACTAATTAGTAGCTGCCTGCTGGCTCTCCGGAAATCAAAAGGCATCTAATGAAGTCCGAGAGTTCTTGGGTTGACCAGTGACCATGCTCAGGCTGGAGAACAGACTTCAGACCTTTTTTTTTTTTCCTCTCCTTGGAAAAAACTGTGGTTACAAAGTTTCTCTGCCGCACCTCCGTCCAGATCCCCCTTCCAGCTCTCTCTTCTGTCTTCGCTTCTCTCCCTGGAGAAATCAGTCTGCTTTTGTCACTTAGCCTCAGTCCCAGGCAGCTGGAGGTTGAGAGAGGTGGCCGGGCCAGGTGGAGCTCTGGGGCAGGTGTTATTTCCTTTTGGAAATGAGCTGTGGGAAGGTGACAGAAGCTGGTGGAGCTGGGTTCGGGGTTTAGTTACTCCAGGAACCTCAGGGGGGGTATATCCGTAGGTGTTTTCATCGAACACTTGGAATGTCTCGTTTCCACTTGTGCCTGCAGTGGGAAACGGGAGCAAGGCAGCTGTGCCCTGTGCCCAAGGCCACTCGGTGCCCCCTCTCCAGTCTGCTTACTGCCTGTCAAACTCAGTGGGCCCTGGGGGGGTCTGGCTTTGGTTGGGTGTGGTTCATGGGAGGCACCTGCTCAAGTAGTGGAAAGAGCCGAGAGAGTCCCGAGAGTCCCGGGGTGTTTCGTCCTCCAGTTCTCTCCATTCCAGGGTCAGGGGAGGGGGCCAGGAGGGAGAGCGACTTTGCAGTGGTGGCAAAGGCACTCCTGCCAAGGCTTTCTTTTTCTAGTACTTGAAAACATGTTTTATTTACATATTTTATCGAGAGAAATCAAGTGGGGAAGATAGAGAAGGAGAGACACCCGCAGCCCTGCTTCATTGCGTGTGAAGCTCCCCCCTTCCCCCCCCGCCCCACAGGTGGGGACGGCGGGCTTGAACCTGGGTCCTTGTGCATGGGAACATGTGAGTTCAACCAGGTGTGCTACCACCCAACCCCATCATAGATTTTCTATGACTTCTGACAAGTTCACCAATGTAAGCAGGAGTGGGGCATGGGTTGGGATAGAGTGCCTTCCTGTTTCCCTCCCTTCCTTCCTTCCTTCCTTCCTTCCTTCCTTCCTTCCTTCCTTCCTTCCTTCCTTCTTTCCTTCCTTCCTGTTTCCCTTCCTTCCTTCCATTCATCCTTCTCCTTTTCTTTCTCTCTCTCTTTCCTCCTTACTTCTTCCTTCCTTTCTTCCTCTTGCCCTTCCTTCCTTCTTTCATTAATTAATTAATTTTGCCTCCAGGGTTCTCGCTGGGGCTCAGTGCCAGCACTACAAATCCACTGCTCCTGGCGGCCATTTCCCTCCCCCCCATTTTATTGGATGGGACAGAGAGAAATTGAGAGGGGAGGGGGAGATAGAATCAGAGAGAGAAAGATAGACGCTCACAGACCTGCTTTGCTTGTGAAGTGCCCCCCCTGCAGATGGGGAGCTGGGGACAGGAACCCATGTCCTTGCACAGGTCCTTGCTTAGCGGGGTGCACTGCCTTCCTGATTTCCATGTATATCTGCCCCATTCCTAGCTGCTTTCCCTTGTCAATGGTCACAGGTCCATGAAGACTGCTCTCTGGAGTGTGCTGGTTCCTGCTCAAACTCTACAGGAGACAAAATCTCAGTGGTTTGGGCAGAATTCCAGAAGGGGCCTAGGCTCAGGCTTTATATTTTACAACTGTATGAAGGGATGACGGAATGTGGAGACTTGGAGTTTGCGTTCAGTTCAGCTCACGGCAGCAGCTTTTGTGACTGTCCAGATAAGAATGGAGAGGTGGGGCTGGAAGATGAGCAGGAAGCGTAGATAGAGAGGGGGAGGGAGAAAGAGAGACACCTGCAGACCTACTTTACCGCTTGTGAAGCAACTCTCCTGCAGGTGGGGAGCCAGGGGGCTCAAATTCATTGCTTACACTTGGTGATAGGTGCACTTCCCCGAGTGGGTGGGCCACCACCTGGGCCCTCTGGTAAGGCTTTCTCTCTCCATTTGTTCACTGCAGAAGCCACTGTAGTCCCTGCCCAGTGAGGCCTAGCAGAGAAGAGCATGTGACTGGGCGTTTCATGTCTTCCTGAGGACTAAGCCCCTGTAGATTTCAACAGCCTGCAGACAGGGCCCTGGAGCCAAGGAGGTGTCTGCTCTAAGCTCCCAGTCTCCTGCCCTGGCTCCTGGAGGTAGGATTTTCACACTCCAGGGAGGTGGAGATGGCTCTTATCTTGACACTTCAAAGAGAACCTCCCTCTTGACATCTCCCTGCCCTCCACAGTGCTGATGTGGAAACCCGGTGATGAAGGGTTTGCCTTGTCTCTTTGATCCAGGGGAGGTGGATCATTCCTGCCCTTCCAAGCCGGAGGAATGCTGGGCCCCACTGACTTTACTCTTGTCTTCTGATAATCCCTGCAGACTCAGAGAAGACACCCTTACTCCATCAGTTTCGTTCAAAGGAAAGGTGAGGGTGGAGGAGGAGAAGGACTCTGCCTCTGTTGGAGGAGCAGGAGGTGGTTTGACTGGTTGGATGATCCTGGCATCACTCAATGTCTCTTACTGCCCAGGTTCTAATCCTGCCACCCCTCAGACCCATGCTTCTGAACTTGGCTACCATAGCTGCCCTCTTCATTATCCACTAAGGGCTATGGTCTCTCTGAAAAAGCACACAGTGGGGACAGTGGTTGCTGCTGTTCCTTGGAGGAATCACCACACCCATCCCTAAAGTTCCTAGGGCCAATAGGTTTGGAGTATACATTCTACCATGGGGGGGGGGAATATAGAGAGGGAGAAATAGAGGGAGGGAGGGAGAGGGGGAGGGAGAGGGGGAGGAAGAGGGAGAGGGAGAGAGAGAGAGAGAGAGAGAGAGAGAGAGGAGTGATTGACTGTGTGTTTAAGGTTAAGTGAACATGAATTGGCTTCCCTGGTATGAATGTTTCTCTCCTCCCTTGTTCATGTTACCTCATCTCTCCAGCCTCTGTTTTTTGCATCTAGAGCCTTCTTTATTTTAATTTTGATTATCTTAAAAATTTTTTTAGATATCTTTATTTATTTATTGGATAGAGACAGCCAGAAATTGAGAATGAAGGGGGAAATAGTGAGGGGGAGTGACAGAAACACCTATAGCCCTGCTTCACCACTTGCAAAGCTTTCCCCCTGCAGGTGGGGACCAGGGGCTCGAACCTGGGTCCTCATGCATTGTAACAAGTGCGCTCAAGCAGGTGTGCCACCACCCGGCCCCCAATTTTAATTGTCTTGTTGCTAGCAGGGTTATGGCGGGCCTTGGTGCCTGACAGATAAATTCACTGCTCCTAGTGGTTATGCTTTCCACTCCCCACCCCCCTCCTTTTTTTTTCCTTTTCCTTCCTTTTATTTGATAGGACAGAGAAATTATGAGAAGAGGAGGACTTAGAAAGGGAGAGAAAAGGAGAGACATCTGCAGCCCAGTTTTCACTGCTCCTGCAGGTGGGGACCGGGGGTTTGAACCTGGATCCCTGTGCATGGTAACACGTGTGCTCTGGCACATATGTAGCTCTCCTCTCATCTGCACCACATATAGTCTTGGGCTTCATGCTTGTAAAAGGCTCATCTGTGTATTACTGGTAATAAGAGTTCCAGTGGTGATGAACATTTGACACTATGATTAACTGCCTCTTCTGAGCTTGTTTCAGTAAAGAGATTCCCCCTAGGAGAGACACTTTGTATACTTAGGCCTCAGAGTTTTTTCGTTTGAAAAAATAGGTTGATTCCAGCCCTGTGCTTCTCTCTCTCTCTAAAAGGTAATTATTTATTTATTTGTAAATATTTATTTATTCCCTTTTGTTGATCTTTTGTTTTATTGTTGTAGTTATTGTTGTTGTTATTGATGTCATTGTTGGATAGGACAGACAGAATGGAGAGAGGAGGGGAGGACAGAGAGGGGGAGAGAAAGACACACACCTGCAGATCTGCTTCACCGCCTGTGAAACGACTCCCCTGCAGGTGGGGCGCTGGGGGCTCGAACCGGGATCCTTATACTGATCCTTGCGCTTTGAGCCACCTGCGCATAACCCACTGCACTACCACCCGACTCCTTATTTATTTATTTTTAATATTTATTTATTATATAGAAAAGGCCAGAAATCAAGATTGGAGGGGGCAATAGAGAGGGAGGGATAGAGAGAGAGATGCCTGCAGCACTGTTTCATCACTCACAAAGCTTCCCCCAACAGATGGGGACTGGGGGCTTGAACGGGGGTCCTTGCACATTGTAACATGTGTGGTCAACCAGGTGCAGCACCACCTGGCCCCCTGCTCTGGTCTGCCCTTCTCAATACAGGTGTCTGTCTCTCCCTTTCTCTCTCAATTTCTCTCTGTCCTATCCAATAAAATTGAAAAATTAGCTGCCAGGAACAGTGGATTTGTAGTGCTAGCACCGAGCCCCAGTGACAACCCTGGAGGAAAATAGAGAGATTAGAGAGATAGAGAGAGAACAAAAAAGGGGGATCACCAGGAGCAATAAGTCATGCAGGTACTGAGCCCCAGTAATAACCCTGGTGGCAAAAAAAGAAAGAAAGGAAGAAAGAATCAAAAATCAGAAATATCTGGCTCTGGCATCATCCTTTTACTTGGAGAGTCTTGCTGATCTTGAGTTGGGAGTCTTCCAAATCCAGAGATTTCAGGAACTCCTTGGCATTCCAGGAAGGGTGGGGTCAAGAGTGATAGCCGGTTTCAGGACGACTAACCCTCAAACATCTATATGATGGTAATTCATATTCTAAAGAGTCCGTAAAATCAAAGCCAGATTCAGGGTTGCTCTCTCAACTACCTGGAAGGAGAAGATAAGACAGATAAATAAAGGAATCCCCCTCAAATTGCAAACTAAAAGTTCATCCATTAAGCTGAGCCTGCAACCTCAACTCACCACATGTTAGCAACTCAAGAGAAGTTGCCAATGCAAAAGGCCTCGGAGAAAAAAGAAAACCCACTTCATCCAGGAAGAAGAGCTGCATTGGCCCCCAACACTGCCCCAGACTTCCCCAGTGATTCTTAAATGACAGTCAGTGGCAGAAACCCTGGAGAGACCGAGCTGGAAACCTCTCTGGCTTGGCCTTAAGGAAACCTCAGGAAAATGGGAAAAACCATGGCAGCCAGCATAGCTGGCACCACACTGGGCTCTTTTATTTCAAAACTGTTTAAAAGGTCTTGTGGCTCAGTGCTCGAGAGAGACAGGAGACCAAGTGAGAATTCATGAAGCAGAGTGTCAGACCTGCAGTGCCAGGGATCAAACTCAGGACCTCACGCTTACAAACCCTGCACTGTAACCCTGTTGTAACTCTGCTCCCTCTCAGGCTACAGAGATTATTTTGTTTCTGTGGTCCGATCGATTCCCTCAACACACAATGTGCAGGACATCTCTTACACATCAGGTGCTGAAGTCAGGCCCATTCCTTTCCTTGGCCTCCTGGGTCAGGTGGAGTCTTTTGATCTCAGGCATGAATGCCCAAGGGAAGAGAAAGAGACCCAGGCAGTAGGGCACAGAGAAGTCAGCCAGGTGAGGGGGAGAATGGGAGCAGTCAGCCAGCACAAAATTAGAGCCCTCTGTCTATCCAGGCCCCCAGACCCATGAAGACCATCTCGCCATCCTCATCACCCATCACCGGGCTGATTGTGGCGTAATTCACTCCCGGCAGTGAGGACTAGGTCAATATATGTTTAAGTAAAAAGGTCTGGAAAGCTTCCAGGGGTCAAGCTGGGAAGCAGTCTCCCACAGCCAAGAAAGGAGAAGCAGGAGAGGAAGGGCTGGCAGGGAGAGAGGCAGCAGAAGTCCCCAGGCTCAGCCCCAGCAAGCTCTGCAGTAACCTGGGAACCAGAGGCCGAGGCGTGGACGCGCGGCTCATCTGCCTGCCCCCGGTCATTTCATCTGTTTAATGCACGTGGTGGACCCGGTGTGTGTGGACACATATGGAGTTGATGTGCCCACTAAATCCGTCACATGGAACAGAGGACTAATGACAGTACCACACACATGTACATACAGACGTCCTTATTCATCTCTCTGCAAATAGACACAGAGCCCTCTAGTCCAAATAATTAGTTTCATAGAGTCTTGGGAGATGGGGCAGGGGTAGATAGCATAATGGTTATGCAAAGAGACTCTCATGCATGCCTGAGGCTTTGAATTCACAGGTTCAATCTCCTGTACCACCAAAAGCCAGAAGTGATCAGTGCTCTGGTTAAAAAAAAAAAAAGTCTTGGTAGATAGTAGTTGGTTTTCTGAATACTTAATGGTTCTTCTCCACCTTCTCCTCCTCCACCTTTTTCTCCTCCTCCTCTTTTTCCCCCTCTTCCTCCTCCTCTTGCTTCTCCTTTTTTTTGCCTTCAGGATGATTGCTGAGGCTCAGTGTCTGCACTATGAATTCACTGCTCCTAGTAGCCATTTCCCCTTGTTATTATTTATGCAATTGCTGTTGTTGTTGGATAGGATAGAAAGAAATCAAGAGAAGAGGGGAAGAGAAATATAGGCACCTGCAGACCTGCTTCACTGTTTGTGAAGTGACCCCCAGCAGGTGGGGAGCCGGGTGTTCGAACCGGGATCTTTACGCTGGTCCTTGCACTTTGCACCATGGGCGTTTAATCCACTGGCACTACCGCCCAGCCCCCCATCTTTTTTTTTTAAGAGCTACTAGGAAGTTGCATTATTGATCTATGTACACATACACACCAGTCACTGCTAATTCCTCCAGTTAAACAGTGTGCCTGGCTGGGCATTGTCTAGGGAATCTCTCGTCTGGTTGCTGAGAATAAGCCAGCAAAGAGTACACAGCTCTCCCCAGTCAGCAGATAAGGAAACTTAATTTCAGAGAGGTGCTCCTCCCATTAATTTTTATTCCTGAAATCTAGGAATATGATGCTGCCTGCCCTTGAGTAGATGATTTTTCCCAGAGTCTCTCTCTTCTTTTTTTTCTCCCAGTCTTAGCATCATTTTCTCTAAAATGAAAGTTTGATAAGGAGGGTGGGGGCTGGTGGTAGCACACCTGGTTGAGTAAACACATTACAGTGCGTAAGGACCTAGGTTCAAGCTCCTGGTCCCCACTTGCAGGGGCAAAGCTTCACAAGTGGTGAAGCAGGGCTGCAAGTGTCTTTCTTTCTTTCCCACTCTCTATCTCCCCCTCCCCTCTCAATTTCTCTCTATCTCTATCTGATAATAATTAAATAAAATATTTGAGAGAGGAGAGAGAGAGACAGAGAGAGACAGAGACAGAGAGAGGTATGGGCAAATACAAGGTTCTAGGTTCAGAAGGGCTGTAAGAACTCATGGCACCATGTTCAATGGACCACAGGGTGCAGCCAGCCATCTGACTTTGAGGCATATCTAGAAAGTTCTCAGTGGGCGACACATCCAGATACACACAAAGAAGAAGTTAGCATGTGCCTCTGAGTTTCAGAACCAGAGCATAAAAAATTAAATTTCCACTCTAGAGACCTCTTTTTGAAAGGTTAATTGGAGAAATGAGGTGTGTATGTGGGGGGGAGAGGGGGACTAGGTGAAGCCACTGGGTACTATTACCCCAATTGACCAAAGAAAACATTGACATGAAACATATCCACATTTACAAGTCAGGACGCCTTCCAGACCCGCTTACTAATCTTCATCCCTCTAAATTTAAACATCCACAGATGTCCTCCCCATCTCTCTGGTCAGTATGAGTTTTGATACTCTTACAATTTCCAGGCAGCTCTGGTCTCAGATCTTTGAAACTACCTGGGTTCTCTTCCCAAGAGGGTCTGGATTCTGGAATCAAGAGTCAAACATCAAGTCTGTAAAAGAAAACTCTCACTGATGTTCCTTTTCTCTATTCCAGTGAACTTGTGTTTGCATAATCTGAAAAGCTGAGCTTCCGGTGGATCAACGGAGAGGATAAGTTGTTGGATCCTTTCCCACCATATGAAAAAAAAAAATTCCGAGTCACAAATTATCCTCAGTGTCTCTAATTTTCAGATGGAGCATGAAAGATGGGAGGAGTTTCTTTCAGTTGAAGCACAGACCTGCTTTAGTGAGTGGGCTTCAGGATTTAGCAAAAGAAAGCTCAGAGTGCTCGGTACATTTCAGTGAAGCTAAGTGATGATGATTACATTTCTTAGCCCAAGTTGATCCCAGGTCACGTCTGGGGCATATTTATACTCAAATGTCTTTTGTTTATCTGAAATTCTAATTGCTTTGGGTGTTCTTTAGTTTAACTGGCAGTCCTAGTTGGATAAAAAAAAAATTGAGTATTCAGAAGATATAGCAAGTGGTTGGAGCACAAAAAGAAGGGTGTATTCAACACAAATATTGCTCCTGGGTCTCCCTCGAGTATGGACATCACAGATACTGACTGAGTGCTTTCAGACATGAAGTTCTAAGGTAGCACTTTATATGCAGCTACCAGTGGCTACTCTCACCTACATGGGCTGGGCCCTATCTGTGTCATCATTTTGCAAGAGAAAAAAGGCAGGGGCTGGAGAAACTGTAAAAATGGTTCTGCAAAAAAAAAAAAAAAAAAGCTTTCATACCAGGGGCTCCAAAGGTCTCATGTTCAGTCCCCAGCACCACCCTAAGCCAGAGTTGAGCAGTGTTCTTGTAAATAAACAAATAAGTAGTAGCATCAGAAAGAAAGGCAAGGTTCGAATAGCTTGAGACCAACAGGTGACTTCTACTAAGGTTAGAACATATCAGGGATTATGAAGGGCTGACTCCTTGGTGATTCCTACAGACCCTATAGGTACAGAGACTGGAGGTAGCTTGCATAAGGATTTTGAAAGAGCCAGCTTCTGCCTCTGAATCTATGTGCTTTCCCCACTCGCTCTCTCCTCTCTAATTCCTCCCAAATCCACACCCCCTTTGATCCAACTTAAGTTCCTCTGAGCCAGCTTTAGAGAAATTGAATTTCCTTAATAAGTTTTCCTAGACAAATCACTTGAGAGCCAAGAAAACTCAAAGAAGTCAGGAGTCCTCCATCCTACTGTAGCAAAGAGGCAGGACAGACATGGACAAGTCGTAGACCCTTTTCAGAGGCTCAGTGTGGGGTCTGGAAAACAAAGGGACCATAGCCACTAACCTCCAAGGTCCCTTCCATGACGCCCTGGCTCCTTCTAGCTCCTCCACTGGAACCTCCCCTTCTCCCGCCCCAGCCCCAACATCTCAGGCAGATACAATAGATAGCAGAGAAATCCCATTACAGGCCACTCTGGGAGTTTCCACTCTGTCACTGACTGCTATGTGGCCTTAAATAGGCATTCTCTCCTCACCTCCCTGGGCCCCGCAGCTCCTATTAGCAGCTGGAGACAAGGATATTTACCTGTAAGAAAGCTCTCTGAGCTCCTCAGATAAAGGGCTTTGCATGAACAAAGCACAAAGTGGATTTTAAAATATATATGCCCAGCACAACAGCTATGTGTGTTTGAATTGTTTTATTATTATTTTTTTTCCTCCAGGATTATTGCTGGGCTAGGTGCCTGCACCATGAATCCACCGCTCCTGGAGGCCATTTTTTCCCCTTTTTGTTGCCCTAGTTGTTGCAGCCTCGTTGCGGTCATTATTGCCATTGTTGACGTTGCTCTGTTGTTAGATAGGACAGAGAGAAATGGAGAGAGGAGGGGAAGACAGAGAGAGGGGAGAGAAAGATAGACACCTGCAGACCTGCTTCACCGCCCGTGAAGCGACTCCCCTGCAGGTGGGGAGCCGGGGGCTCGAACCGAGATCCTTACACTGGTCCCTGCGCTTTGCGCCACGTGCGCTTAATCCACTGCGCCACCGCCCGACTCCCATGTGTTTGAATTTCTTATCCCCCCCATTACACTGCAGAGAAGTGTGAAGTCGTGTTCACGCTCCAATTTCTCTCTGAGTTAATTCATGTATTTGCTCCCAACTCCAGACCATTCTGTTTTTTTTTTCTTCCTAGAGAATCCCAAGCTAGAGAGTCTAAATTTTCCCACAAACTGAAGTTTATCCAAACTTTCGTATCTTTTAAGTGATTTTTCATTTCACCCATAACAGTTTTGTTTATGAATACATCCGTTCTCAAAAATTTAATAAGCAAAATTGAGACCCCCCCTGGAGAGTCAATATTGTTTAGACATAGTATGTGTGAGTTTGAAGAAAAACAATGTAGTGTTATGCTTAATCGTGCCTGGTCTTTACCTGGTGGTGTGTGTGTGTGTGTGTGTGTGTGTGTGTGTGTATGTGAGTGTGTGTGTGTGTGTGTGTGTGTATGTGTATGTGAGGGACTGTGTGTGTGTGTGTGTGTGTGTGTGTGTGTGTGTGTGTATGTGTGCGTGCGTGTATGACTGTGAGATCCTACAGAAAATTTCAAGTACTGGGATCAGGTAGCTTGCTGCCATTTTCACGAGGCATTTGCCACTGGACTCGAATGTTCTCAACATGTTGGTTTCAAAAAAAACATGGAACAACTGGAATGAAGGCAATGAGACAAGAGGGAGAAAGCTTGCCCCAGTCTCCCCATTCTGCTAATTACACTGAAAACCCTGGACCAAAAAAAAATGTGATGACTGATAAAAAAGATTATGAAATGACTTGCTGTGTGTCTTAATTTATCTAGACATAATGCTTATAATTACCGTTTCCTAAAGAGAGAAGGTTAAAGGAATGTAAGTGGTGGTAAGATTTTTTTATGTCGCCACTAGAAGCCGTAAAATGTCATAACAAATGTTGTAATGAATTTAATAAGTAGATGTCGTAATGACAGTGAATCAGCATTGATTCCTGGAGTAAACATTGCACAGTTATGCAAAGGGATATAATGCAAGGGTGACAGATCCTTAAGAATACTGAAATTTGTTCAAGCCATCTTCCTGAAGATGGGAAATAAAAAAAAAAACAGGAGTAAGAAACGGAGAGAAAAGTAAATGTGACAGATTTTGCTATTAGATATTAGTTACACTAAACGTAAATGATCAAGACACATCCATGAAAAGATAGAGACTTTAAATGTAATGAAGCAGACAGGGCTAAAGCATGATCAAGTGGAAACACCAGTTGGAAGAAGGTAGGGTTGGTTTTATTAATGTCATAGAAAGTCAGCTCAGAGCAAGCCAATTGCTGTATGATCAGATGATAAAACTGTGAAGTCCATAGGACATCCAAAGCCTTTCAAGCACTCGGTGCTTCCCTCAAGAAGCTACATTGTCTTTTGATATCTGGGCAGTTCTAGGAATCGTCCCAGGGAGCTTTGAAACCTCCATGCAAGACTCAATGAAACCACATCGTTCTCATTTATAAACCAATTCATTTGACTTCCCTGAAGAGTCATGGATGAAGAAACTGAGGAAAGGGGCTGGGTGGTGGCGACCTGGTTCAGCACCTATGTTATAATATTCAGGGACGGGGGTTCAACTCCCCAGCCCCCCCCACTTGCGGGAGAAAAGCTTCAAAGTGTTGAAACAGTCCTGCAGGTGTCTCTCTGTAGCCCTATCTCCTCCTTCCTCTCTATCCAATAAATAAAGATAAGAAAGGGGGGGGGGAGAAGGAAGGAAGGAAGGAAGGAAGGAAGGAAGGAAGGAAGGAAGGAAGGAAGGAAGGAGGGGCTGAGGAGGTGAAGTGCGGTAAAAAACTGGATGCTGAGGCCACCAGCAAGCTAGTACTGAGAGGTAAAGGACAATTACAGGATGGCTTCACTCCTGTGGACTATGTCATTAAAACAAATGAACTTGCAAAACAAAACAAAAAGTAATGGCCAATATAAAACTGAATTTTATTTTATCGTTATTTCAATTATTATTTTTTTCTTGCCACCCGGGTTCTCAGTGCTTGTATGACAAATCCATGACTCCCAGCAGCCATTGTTCCCTTTTGATCCCTTTATTTGACAGGACAGAGAGGAGTTAAGGGAGGGGGGAAAGAACCATGGGCAGCATTCTTCCACCACTTGTGAAGACCCCCCTCCCCTTTGCAAGTGGAGAATGAGGGTTAGAACACTGGTCCTTGCACATGGTAGCATGTGGACTTAACCAGGTTGCCCACCACCACCCAGCCCCCCGGATTTTAGACTTTACATAAACTATGATGATTTTCAGAAGTTGTGGGAAGGGAAACTAGGAAGGGCGCATAGAAGGGCCTGTTTGGTATGGAGGCAATGGAACTTGGGTGGTGGGTATAGTCTGTAGCATTCATATACGCGTGCATGCATGCGTGCGTGCATGCGTGTGCGCGCAAAGTATTATAATACTAGAGACTCATGTTAAATCAACCACAAATCATAAAAATAATTCATTGAAAATCAAAAAATATATATCATGAAGGTCTTTGGCTCATGTGGTAAACCACACTTGTATTGACAATTCAAGGTAAAAGGAAATCTTGGAGACTTGTGAAACACATTTTCTTCAATGATTGGCTTTCTTCCTGTCACAGGAAGAGTGACAAAAAAATTGTCACTCCCCTCTTAGGAAGGACAGATGAAGCCCGCAGAATTTTCCTTATGGAATAATGAATCCATGTCCGTCATCACTTTCTCGACAATGTCCAGTCCACTCAGAAGAGTGACTGCCAGAGTGGGCACAGGTAAAATCATGCGCTCTCATAAAGAAGGAGACTTTATCAGCTGTGATATCAACCATATTCACATCTATGTCCATATGTAAAAGGCTCCTGCCTGTCACCTAACTTCACAGTGTGACTAGCCTGTGTGTATTTGTCAAACATCAGCACACAGAGAGAAATGGGGGGGTGGAGAGAGAGAAAGACTGAGAGAGATATATAGAGATTGAGAGGGGTTGAGAGAGATTGAGAGAGATATACAGAGAGAGAGAGACATGGAGAGGTTGGGAGAGGGAGAGGGAGACGGAGGGGAGGGGAGAGGGAGAGGGAGAGGGAGAGGGAGAGGGAGGGGAGGGGGAGGGGGAGGGGGAGAGGGAGAGGGAGAGGGAGAGGGAGAGGGAGAGGGAGAGGGAGAGGGAGAGGGAGAGGGAGAGAGAGACATGAGACTACAGTGCCAAATCTTCCTCCAATGCAGTGTGGGCCAGGTCTAGACCCTGGGTCTTGAATGTGGAAAAACAGCTCATTAACCAAGTGAACTATTTCTCCAGTCCCCCCCACCGACAGATTTTATGACATGAATTGAGACAAATTATTGGTGAATGACAGGTTCAAGGCAGACCATATATTGAGTGTTAGAATACAGAATTTCTCTAGAAGTTTCTCTTGCATGTAGCACTTCTCCAGTGTGAACACACACCCTCCCCAAGTGAAAATATTTACAGGGAAAAAAAAAAGCAACACAAAGAGATCACACACTTTCCATCATGATCAGTTCATATGTCGAACGAATGTTCAGGAAAGACACGCCTGTTTAAGGTTACGTGAAGTCAGTGCGTCTCTGCAAATTTATGTTGAGCCTCTTTTGAAGATAATGTCAAAAGTCTAAATCTGAGGTCTCCTTTTTATTGAAGTATAATTATGTTCAATAAAATGCACAGATCTTAAATGTTCAGCTTGATGAGTTTTGACAAGTGTATACAACCCGTGTAACGAACATTCACATCCACATGTAAATCATTGCCGGTGCCCTTATAAAGTTTCCCCCACGTCCTGTTTTATCCTGTCACTCCAAGCCCATGCTTTCCTGAGGCAGTCACTGCTCAAATTTCCACCACTCCCTCCAAAACAGATTGCCTGATCAAGAACTTCATTGGAATAGAATCACCCGGTAAGAGTGCTCTTTCGTGCTGAATGAAAGGGAAAGGGGAGATAGATAGATAGATGGATGGATGGATGGATGGATGGATGGGCGGACGGACAGACAGACAGACAGATAGATGATAGATGATAGATAGGATAGATAGATGATAGATAAGATAGATAAGATAAGATAAGATAAGATAAGATAAGATAAGATAAAAGGATAGCTGAGGCCAGGGTGGTGGTGCCCCTGGTTAAGTGCACACTCTATAGTGTGCAAGGACCTGGGTTCAAGCTCTCAGTCCCCCCCACCACCTGCAGCTTCACAAGGAGTGACGCAGGGCTGCAGGTCTCTTTCCCTCCCTATCTCTTCCTCCCCTTTCAATGTCTCTGTCCAACAATAAACAAATAAATAAAAGTTTGAAGAAAGCAAAAACAATGAAAGAAAGGCAAGTCTGCAGTCTTATCTCACCATTCGTGAAGCTTCCTTCCTGTAGGTGTGAACCAGGGACTTGAACTCAGGTCCTTGAGCACTGTAATATGTACACTCAACCAAATGCACCATCAACTAGTCCCTGAATGGCTGAACTCTTAATGTTTATGGAGTTCTGGGTATTTATCACATTTTAAGTCAAAACAGAGTTAATTAAAATAGCACTGAGTAAGTAACAGTGTTTGTTTGGTGCTGTCAAGAGTGGATCTTTATTTTGGAGACCCTGGGAGGTCCCATAGCACTGAAGAGCATAGAGGCCAACCATATAATGAGTCCTATCCAACACCTCCTCATCTCACCTGGAGGACACCCATACCTAGTCAAGAGGCCATGGGAGATGAGATGGCACTTGAAGGAGAGACACTGTTGAGTGACTTTGAAAATGGGACACCACTGACTTACACTAATCACTCACAAAGTTGATTGTTTGGTTTGAGCTAGTCTCAAATTCTCCGCCTACCGAATAAGGGGCAAAATAACATGATGTTTCAAGCCACTAAGTTCTTTCATGTTTATCATCATCATCAACATCATCACTATTAATAATGTTTTCTGTTATGCAGCGATAGAAAACAAGGTAGTTTTAGTCACCTCGCTTTTATCTTGATGAGCTTGGTTCTCAATTTCTTCAGCTGGAAAATGGAGGTTGTGCCCAGTGCATGAAAGAAGGGACTGAGGAACTGGAAGGCTGGGGTCACAGTTAATAAGAAGTTCCAGTGGGGCTGGGCAGTGATGCACACAGCTGAGCTCACACATTACCATGCACAAGGATCCTGGTTCAAGTCCCTTGGTTCCCACCTGCAGGGAGGGAATCTTTAAGAGTGGTGAAGCAGAGCTGCAGGTATCTCTCTGTCTCTCTCCCTCTCCTCTCTCAATTTCTCTCTGTTCTGCTAAATAAAAAGAAATGAAAGGGGGAGATGGCTTGGCACTGAGCCCCAGCAATAGCCCTGGTGGAATGGAAAAAAAAGAGAGAGGGGGGAAAGGGAGGGGAACAGGGAGACAGAGAGAGAGACTACAAAAGCCCTCATCTGCCTAATTCCAAAGCCTGGCTAGCATTTCTCAGTCCGTTCTCCATTCTCACTGAGCTTAAAAGCCAAGCCTCAGTTTCCCCCTGGCTGTAGAACAAAGTTGCTTAAAGCAGCTTTCTTTCAGGATTCCTGGCTGCATTAAAATGACCACAAAACAAATGCCCATCGAGTGCTTAGCAGCATGTGTGGCACTTAGTAAGAGCTCAGTGACCATGGAGAACAGAACGACTATAATTTTATGATCGCCCTTGTTGTATCTGACAGCACATATCTCTTGGAAGCCTGCCTGCTTTCTCTGGGTCTCCGCTTGCGGGAAACCTCACCAGGAGGTTTAACTGAACCATCCAGAGCACACTGCCTTTTAATATTTCATACATTCCCCGGGCTCTCAGAAAGCAATGTGAGAAACAGCCTCTAAAAAACAAACAAACAAACAAACAAAACAAAAAAACTATCAGTGTTAATAAATGACCACCCAGCATCTTGGCCATTACCAGCAATTAAAGTTTCCAAGCGCGTCTAGCAGCTCTGAGTGATGAATTGTGGGACTGCCTTTACTGCCCACTTGCTCCCAGTTTTAGTGGAAGCGTGTGCTGTGCAGAGACTCTGCTTGAGGCCCGGGACCTAGGTCTGCGCTGCCAAGGCCAACCAGGGGGTTTCGGACACCGTGAGGCGTTTGGAGTCCCCGATGATCCATCCTGGGTGTGAGGTCAAATTGCCAATGACAATTGAGAAATTGAAAGTGGGTTATGAGGGCCACTACCTAGTAAATGAGGGGCATCTATCTAGTCTGAAAAGGTCCCGTCCATGTGGGCCAGGCAGTGGGTGCAACAGGTTGAGTGCAAACATCACTGTGTGTAAAGTTTCAAGCCCCCATTCCCCACATGCCCAGGGGAAGCTTCCTGAGCAGTGAAGCAGTGGATCAAGTCTCTCTCTCTCTCTCTCTCTTTCTTTCTCTCTCCCTCTCTCTCTATTTCCCCCACCCCTTTCAATTTCTCTCTGTCTCTACCCAATAAATAAATAATATATATGAAGAAAAATGCCAGGGTTTAGCATGTAGTACATGCTCATTAAACACTTGCTCTCAACGAACCGTGAATGATATGGAAGGAATCAAGCTAGAGCCTAGATTCAGGCTACAACTGTCAGCGAAAAAAAGAATTGGTGAGGATCCAATAACAACACAGAAGAAGAGACAGGGCACTTTTTTCTTTTTTCTTTCTTTAAAAAAATTATTTTTGTAAGGATCCCAGTTTGAGCCCCCGGCTCCCCCCACCTGTAGGGGAGTCATTTCACAAGCGGTGAAGCAGGTCTGCAGGTGTCTATCTTTCTCTCCCCCTCTCTGTCTTCCCCTCCTCTCTCCATTTCTCTCTGTCCTATCCAACAACGGCAACATCAGTAACAACAACAAGGGCAACAAAAGGGTAAATAAATAAATATTAGAAAAAAACTTTTTAAGTTAAATTTATTGATTGGATAGAGAAATCAAGAGGGTAGTGGGAGAGGGAGACAGAGACAGAGAGACACCTGCTTCACCACTTGGGAAGCTTTTCCCCTGCAGGTGGGAACTGGGGGATTGAACCTATGTTCCTGTACATTGTAACATGTGCACTCAACCAGGTTTGCCACCACCCGGCCCTTTGTGAGTGGAGCTGCAGACCCAGCCTCACTGCTGGGCTGGTGTCTGGTTGTGAAACCCATGAGTTGGGAGAAAAGCAAGTCAGACAGTCAGACGGTCCACAGTGACTTTCTGCTCCCAAGGTGCAAGGCTGGAGCCCCCCGCTCTTCCCAGCTGTTTCTGGTCGGGAATCTGCCCCATCCGTGTCCTCCTGTTTGGGAGACAAGAACAGATGAGGGGGAGGATGGACGGACATGAACAAATGTCCTGCTTGTAGAGCAGTTTCTGGAGGGCCACTGAGACAGGAGACGGGAGCTTTATCTCACTTAAATCCCCCTGAGTGTTCCCAGATTAGAAAGGAGACTTCCTTTCTCTTTGGAGAGCCTTTCTTTTTTATTTCTACCCCTCCTTACATTCTGCCTCTTTGCCCGTGGGAGTCTGTAATTACAGTAATAAAAAAGGGAGTGGTGTTGGCTATCTCCATGTCCTTTTAAAAAAAAAAAAAAGAACATTTTACAACATCCTTTGAAAAAAAGAATATGATCTGGTAATTGGGTTCCTGGTCTTTGAGGCTCTTCCCCTGACAATCAGTTGTTTGACGGTTGGTGTCTGGGTACACAAGTCTTTGATGGATGATGTAACGGACAAGAAATGTGTCCTGACTTCTCACACACATCATCTTGTAAGCTCAGTTTCACACACACACACACACACACACACACACACACACACACACTGAAGTCTGGTGAGAAAGCAAATGATAGTGGACCTACCACCACAATTCCTCTTGTTTTCCTAGTCCCATCTCTTTCTCTCTCCATATAAATATAAATATAAATATAAATATAAATATAAATATAAATATAAATATAAATATAAATATAAATATAAATATAAATATAAATATATCCCATGTCTATATATATCCCACGATATATATATATATATATATATAATTTTTTTTTAGCCACAGCACTGTCCAAGTCTGGTTTATGGTGGTGTGGGGGATTGAACCTGGGACTCTGGAGTCTCAGCCAGGAGAGATTCTTTGCATAACCCTTGTGCTATCTACCCATGCCCCCTAGTCCTCTAAAAGAGGCCCAAACTGGCTACTCCCTGGAGAAACCAACTATATTTCAGGATCTATAATATTTTTAAATTTATTTTTATTTTTTTAATGAAAGAGGAATGCACAGAGGTAGAGACCAGAGCACTGCTCGGTTCTAGCTTATGGTCATGCTGGGAATTGAACTCGGGATCACAGAGCCTCAGGCATGTTAGCCTTTTGCATAACCATTATGCTGTCTTCCCCAGCCTAGATCTATAATATTTTTAAGAAAGAATTTTTTTGAGAGGGGTTTGGGCTGTAGCACAGTGAGTTAAATGAACATGGAGTCTATAGGTGTCTATCTTTCTCTCCCCCTCTCTGTCTTCCCTCCCTCTCTCCATTTCTCTCTGTCCTATCCAATGACAGCAACAATAGCAATAACAATAATAACAATAAGGGCAACAAAATAGGGGAAAAAATGGCTTCCCAGAGCAGGAGATTCATAGTTTAGGCACAAATCTCCAGCAATAACCCTGGGGGCAAAAAAAATTTTTTTTGGCAATAGAGCCCATCAAGAGATATTACATTTAAATGCCCCTCCCCCTGCCATGCGCGTATTACCTTTGAGAAAAAAAAATGGTGGATGTAATACTATCTGGCCCCATTTTTCCCATGGTAGGAATCAACTGAGCAGCATGGTGACGCCCCTCTCTCAGTGAGTATTCAGTTCTAGGGCTCATCAGAGGCATCATCTGGGCCCCTTCCTGCCTCTCAGAGGCATTTGAGTGTGTCATTCGTGCCTTCTACGTGGCTTTTTCCTTATATTTCTGCACAGACTTTTTTTTTCTGTGTGTGTGTGTGAGAGAGAGAGGGAGAGAGAAAGAAAGAGAGACAGAGAGAGAGAGAGAGAGAGATGGAGAGAGAGAGGGAGAGAGAGCTCAAACTCTACTGACAATGGAGTTCTACTTGCTTTTGTCTTTCTTTGTTTTGAGCCCAGGGCTTCACAGGGGCAAGACCCCCCCTCTATTCAAGAGCTGCCTCTGTGCGTTTCTTTCTTAGTGGCCCTGGGCTTTGTTCATGTGTGATTCTACCACACCATGAATGACTTTTCCATTCTTTTTATTTCAGAGAGAGAGGAAGAAAGGAATAAAACGCTCCAGAGAGACACCACAACACTGCTCCAACCATTTTTGGCTCCTCATTCTACTCTCGTCCCAACACCATGATGCTCACATGTGGTGGCAAGACTTGAACTTGGAGTCTCCTTCTTGGCAAGGCGCACTCTACTGGGCAAACTCTCTCCTAGTCATCCTTTCAAATGTATTTTTAAAAATATTTATTTATTTATTTATTCCCCTTTGTTGCCCATGTTGTTTTATTGTTTTTGTTATTGATGTCGTTGTTGCTGGATAGGACAGAGAGAAATGAAGAGATGAGGGGAAGACGGAGGGGGGGAGAAAGAGAGACAACTGAGGACCTACTTGACCACTTGTGAAGTCACTCCTCTGCAGGTGGGGAGCTGGGAGCTCAAACCGAGATCCTTACGTGCTGGTCCTTGCAGTTTGCGCCCTGTGCGCTCAGCCCACTGTGCTACTATCCGACTCCCTCAAATATATTTTTATACACGTATTTGCTGAGTTTTGTTTTTCACCTATTTAACCTTCTCCTCCTAACTGTTTAATGTAGTTTTAATGTTTTTAGACACACTTTTGCTGAGTGTCCTATTTATTTTATCTAGCCTTCATTTCCTAGCCTGACAAATTCTAAGTATTTACTTAGTGTATATATATATATATATATAGTTTCTCAACCGCCTTGTGTGACGTCCAAGGCAGACATCACTAATCAACCATGGTGGTCCTATCCATGGAGCCAGAAGCTACCTCCGTTGTTGCGTCCCCTGTATTGTCCATGGCTCCCCACAGCCACGACTAATCCATCAGAAAGGGCAAATACAACAAAAACCATTCATTTTTCTAAATTTCTCGCTAGTTAAACTCCTTCAAGTCTGCACTGTGAATTTTGTTTTTCCTGCTTTAACTCCCGTGTCTGAAGGCAGAAGATCTAAGGCTGAGATCTCCCACGTGCTGTGTGTGCGCGTGCGCGTGCGCGTGCGTGTGTGTGTGGGGGGGCTCTCTCAGGATGAACCATCTCTGAGCCCATCCGCTGCCTATGTGAGTCCACTGGGCTTCTGGACAAGGAGCGAGTGTCCAATGGGATGAGGAGAAAAAGAAGATGTCTCCAGAGAGAGTGACCCTTTCTCCTTTGGCTTCTCTCCCCTTCTTGCAAAAAGGGGGAAGAGGAAGAGCAATAGGAGCCTTGCCAAAAGCTCATGAAAAAAGCACTTGACCTTCCCAAAGAAAATTAATGCCAACTTCACACCTACCAGCTGAGTTGCTCAGCTCTGTCAAAGCGTTGGCATCATCAGTGAGGAGACGACACGGCTAGAGGGCAAGGGGCGGCTGCCACCTCCCCAAGCTGGGCTGAGTTAGCAGGAGCTGGCAGGACCTGTCAGCTTTTCACCATGGATTAGGCTCGCTTCTGCTGGCTCTGGGAATTGTTATCACTATGGGGCTGCCCCTGTGAGTCTTACCAGGCCCCTGACAGTGCAGGCCTGCAGAGGGGCTGCCTTCCCAGGGTGTCCTGATACAGAGCTGGCAGACCTGGAGAGAGTGAGAGAGAAAGAGAGAGAGAGAGAGAGGTTGCTGGACAAAGAGGGAGATTGCTGGACAAAGAGGGAGATTGCTGGACAACGTGTCACCACATTTCTGTGAGCGTGTGTGTGTGTGTGTGTGTGTGTGTTTGTGTGTAGAATGTGAGCATGGAGCAGAATGTGTTTAGGAGCTCAGGACCGGGTCACTGTGTGCTGATGACCATGTATGCAGAGTCACACATGTCCATGGACATGATGTGGGTGAAGTGCGCGTGCAAGTACAGACACGCTCACATGGACAGCTTGGGGGAATTGCTGGCAGGTCTGTGTCAGTGCATTCGATGGATACAAGTGGCTCTGGTAGGATGGACACATACACGTGTGTGTAAGGAGATGTGTGAGTAGGTGCGTTTAGAACATGTATGTATACATGCACATGCGAGTGCGTGTGCGTGAGCAGGGGTATGTGAGGACGCACACAAATGTACTGTACAGGCTCACAGGCAACACACAGGAGACAGTCTTCCCTGCCTCCCGCTCCTTCCAAACCCAAGGGGTGTTTGAGTCCCAGCGAATCACCAAGCTCCCCGCCGCTCCCTCTGTGAAAGGCCTTGATTTTGGGTATTGAAATCATGAAAGCAGTTGTTGTGACACATTCCAGAACTTCGGGGACTGCTGGAAGTTGCTGAGAGCCAGAGGGCTCATCTTCTCATTGTCTGAGGCTCTAGGGTTCCCAGTTTCCTCAGTTTTGTGAACTTCATAGAGCGTGTGTGTGTGTGTGTGTGTGTGTGTGTGTGTGTACATACACGTTACACATTCATAGTGTACTGACATGAACAGTGTCTACCATGCCTATGCTGGTAGTTATTTATTTATTTATTTATCTATTTCCCTCCAGGGTTGTCGCTGGGGTCAGGTGCCAGCACTAGGAATCCATTGCTCCTGGAGGCTATTTTTCCCCCCATTTTGTTGTCCATATTGTTGCCCTTGTCATTATTGTTGTTATAGCTGCTGTTGTTGGAAAGGGCAGAGAGAAATCGAGAGAGGAGGGGATAACAGAGAGAGGGAGAGAAAGATAGATACCTGCAGATCTGCTTCACCACTTGCAAAGCGACCCCCACCCCCGCAGGTGGGGAGCTGGGGCTCGAACCCGGTTCCTTACGTTGGTTCTTGTGCTTTGCGCCATGTGCACTTAACCCACTGTGCTACCACCCAACCACCCTGGTAGTTATTTTTGCGTATTCTCCATATTCGCATATCTAATTGTGTTTTTTTTTAAATTATCTTCATATTTTCTTCTTTGTTGGGAACATTTAAGGTGTGGGAGAGATCATTAAAGCCAAGCTCCAGGTCATAGAGAAGTTTTGTCGTATCTGCTGAAGCTAAGGAATTGTCAGTAGCGGATCCTCTTGACTCTACAGGGGCAGGTTTTGAGTACATGTTTAGATTCCATGAGAAGGGGCGGTGACAGATTAGCAATGTCTGCCAAGGACCCAGGATGTGGGGGGTTGAGAGTCAGTTAGGCTGTGGCTATTGCTATGTCCAGGACAGTGATAACAGTGGATGCCCAGCTCTGGAGAAGCTATGTTGGAATGAACCCCAGTGTCTGGAGCTCAAAATGGACCTCCTCTCCCTCATCCTCGCTGACCTGTAGTGCACACCTGCTAAGAAAGGGCCCTGGGACCCCCGTCAGCCTCGGCAGAGTTCCGCTTCAAAGAACGGTGGTCGGGCATGGAGAACTGTGCCCTGCAGTGGTGACTGGGGATGAAGGATTGCGGGTAAATGATTTACCTGGGTGATGGGATGAAGGAAATTGCTGATCTCCTATCACCAGGCCCAGGAGGTGGGAATGGGGCCCTCTGTCCTGGTGCCGAGAGGCCACCAGGTGCCCTCTGAGCAGGGACTGGATGGAGGGGCCGCCAGGGAGCAAACCCGTGCCCTGCACACGTGCGCCCTCTCTGGCCACACCGGTGAATGGCCACACGCGTTCATCCTCACATTCATCTCATTGGGCACACAGAATGTACGAGGCAGTCTCCAAGTAAGTATGAACGGCTGTGTACTACTGAAAAGGCTTTGCTGAGAGCTTCCCTCTCCACAATCTACCAGTCTCTATTGGATGGAGAGAGGGAAACTGAGAGGAGGGGTGGGGGAGAGATAGAGAG